>NW_019272049.1:115066-118645 GCF_002738345.1 Cucurbita maxima | reverse complement strand
AAAAAAAAAAAAAAAAAAAAAAAAAAAATGTTAGACGAAGAGACAGCACAGAGTCAAAGAGAGAAGAGACAGTACACTGATATGACAAGACAGCCCCCACGCTTGTCTCCTCCAACACAAAAAAAAAAGTTTTCATTTAATTTTTAATTTTTAAATTAATCTACTTTTTTTAATTAGTGATTTATTTAGATCGAATTAATATAATGAACGGTTGAGTGTATCTTCAAAATTCTTAAAATCGTCTACGCTTATCTACCCAACTCCACTTTTCCATAATAGACCACGTGTTTGATTCAAATCTACCACAGACAATAAACTGAATACTAAAATCTTCTAACAAAATTTATCTTTTTCGAGGTTTTTTGTTTGCTCGAGATGATCACGAAAGACCATAGGGTTCTATATTTGCTCAGGAGCAAGATTTTTAAGGTTTGAGCAAAAGAGTAGAATCGTTATATGTAAAATTAACTGAATTTAAATCCATGGGTATAAAATGACACTAATATAAAAGTAATGTCCCACGTGAATATTAAATATTTGAGATTAAATGTCTCGGGTCGGGTTTTATAATAATTTTGTATATGAAAATCAAAATTAAACAATTATATATAAAATACTAAAATATTATTAGTTATTATTAAATTCTTTTAATTAATTAATACGCTATATGTTTTATCACTTTGTCAATGAAAATTCTAAACTAAAATTAGTATGATTTAATATATTGTTTATATTAATTAATTAAATAAATAAAGTAAACAAAGATTTTTACATTAAACATTGATAAAATTGATATTGATAATAAAGTAAGTTAATTTAATTACTAAAAAGATTAAATAAGTATAATAATTAGAATATTGAGTAATAATAAAGAGTTAATATATTAATTATAAAGTTAAATTTATTATCATAATTGACTAATAATTATTTAAAAACAATTAGTAATGATTAGTTAATCCTAATTACTTATTTAATTAGGTTATATTTTTCATTATTTTAATCATTACATTTAAAAATTGTTTTTGATTTTTCTTAAACTAAATAATTATTAAAAGAATATGGTATTTTATTTGGTCGTCTCATTTTATATTTGATTTTTTATTTTTAAAAATTAAATTTATAAATACTACTTTTATGTCTGAATTACTCTACCTTTATATATATATATATATATATATATATATATATGTATATGTATATATATATATATGTGTGTGGGTCACTGTCTAACTTCAGTTCCAAACAGTAGGAGAGAGAGAGGAAGAAAAAAAGAGGAGAGAGAAAGAGATGAATATTTTGAATGACAGTCACACAGGTTGAAGGTTGAAAAGGCAAAAGGAATGAGAGAGACCTCCCCACTATTCTCTTTTAATCAAATCCTAAATCTTTTATTTTAAATTTTGAATCTCGAACCTTGTTACGATCCTTTTCAATTATCGACATGTTCCTGAGATCCTTAATCGGTTAGAGAGGGAAACGAATCATTCTTTATAAAGGTGTGGAGACTTCTCTTTGATAGACAGGTTTAAAATCGTGAGGATGACGGCGATACGTAATGGGCCAAACTGGACATTAACTACTAGCAGTGAGCTTGAGTTCTTACAAATGGTATTAGAACAAGACACTAGGTGGTGTGTTAGTTAGGACGCTAGGCTCACAAGGGAGATGGATTGTGAGATCCCACATCAATTGAAGAGAGGAACGAACGAAACATTTCTAATAAGGGTGTGAAAATATCTCTCTAGTATACACGTTTTAAAATCGTGAGACGGGTGGTAATACATAACGAAACAAAACTGACAATATTTGCTACTGGTGGGCTTGGGTTGCACTGCATGCTCATTTGAAGCCTTAGTTTTGTGTTCAAAATTTTAACCGATTTCTACTGACCAAACCCTAAATTCCTTCGTTCAAAGTTTGAATCTTGAATACTTCTAAAGTCCTTCTCAGTCATCGACAACGCGCTCATCGGATATCTACTCCAACGAGTTCGATCAACATAATATGAACGTATGATTTGATGTAATAATGTTTAAAGGGTTTAAACGAGAGAGGGTACAAAAATGAGAAATATTATTACACATTGGCATGTGCATACACACAGTTAGCACGTGGGAATCAGTGCCCTTCTGAAAATGTCTTACAATAAGATTTATTTGTTTCTCATTTCGCATTTCGTTCTCCTTCCACAGCCCATTCCTTTCACTGTTGCACTGTCCACCAATAGTACTAATCTGTTGTGTATTTATGTCACCCTCCAACACTTTAACATCTCTTTTCATTCATATGTTTAACCTCGTTCTTAACTAAAACGTTCACAAAATTTATTTCAAACAACCATTTAAAAGAATGGCATATAACCTAAGAGTTACCGTTTAAATGAAAAATATAACTATCTTAACTTTATTTTCATGGCTTCTATAGCGACGTCGTATATGCATGGCTTTTATAGCTGGCACACCACCCGATTTCCACCCCCTTCGAGGCTCAACTTCCTCCAAGCACATCGCTCAGTGTTCACCTCCTTCGAGCCTCAACGTCCTCGATGGCACACTGCCCAGTATCTGGTTCTAATACCGTTTGTAATAGTCTAAGCCCAACACTAGCAGATATTATCCTATTTGGACTTTCTATCCTGGGCTTCCCCTCAAGGTTTTAAAACTTATCTACTGAAGAGATGTTTTCACATCTTTATAAAGAATGTTTCATTCCTCTCTTCAATCAATATGAAATTTTACCTATCTTTTTGTAAATTGTTCGAACTCTACTTTTCAATTGGATCGATTTACGATCTAAGGGACGGATAAAGCTTAGGTAGGAAGGCATTATTGAGAAAGAAAAGAATGGGGACAAGAAGTGAATGAGTATAGAAGCAATAAAGAAAAGAAGAAGAAAAGGGGTGAATCAGTTAGGGTTTAGAGAGGCTTTAATTGTGCAATAATGAGATGTGTGTTTGTACCATTCTCACTCTAATATCTGCCCTTCTGCTGTGATAACCAAAGTGTGTTGGAGAGGTCAATTCAAGCCATATCTAAATCACCTTTATATACGATCCTTGTGCTGTCATATCAACTATGAAGTATCATTAAAAACCTTAGCCAACTTCCCAATATTACACCTATCTCCACCCACTTTATGACTTCTCTTTCTTTACCCACCTCCTAAAACATGCACATACTTGTAGTTGGGGAATTTTTTTGTGTGGACCATAACCCTAAGTTTGTAGGGCTTTTAGGGGTATGAACCATAACCCTAAATTTGTAGGGCTCGGAGGGGTACGAACCATAACTTGAAGTTTGTAGGGCTCGTAGGGGTAAGGTAGTTATGACGAAGTTAAATTACGAATTTAATTTCTGAGCTTATTGATATTTGTGTATTTATTGGTCTGGAAACTTTAAGAAAAACAACAGCGTGTTAAATCTTATATCGTTTGTGTTCAATTATATATTTTTAGTTGGGAGGAGTAAGTGTGTTATATCCATAGTTCATGTCTCAAAATAATCTTTTATCATATATGATAAGAATTGGTCTTTATGGTTCGGAAGAAGTGCAACAACTTTTTTTTTTTTTTTTTTTTTT
>NW_019272049.1:53570-114424 GCF_002738345.1 Cucurbita maxima | reverse complement strand
AATTTTTTTTTTTTTTTTTTTTTTTGAGAATTAGACCGATAGGATTGCTTGGTAAGAGTCCAAGTCTACCGCTAGCAGATATTGTCTATTTAGATTTATGACGTATTGTCGTCAGTCTCATCATTTTAAAATGCTTTTGTTAGAGAGAAGTTTTTACACCATTAATAGATGTTTCATTCCCCTCTCCAATCGATGTGGAATCTCACAATCCACCTCCTTGGAGGCCAGCGTTGTTACTGGCACACTGCCTAGTGTCTGACTCTAATACCATTTGTAACCGCTCAAGCCTACCGCTAACAAATATCGTCTTTTTTAGCTCGTTACGTATCCCCGTCAACCTCATAATTTTAAAACGTGTTTGCTAAAGAGAATTTTCACATCCTTATCAGGAATGTTTCGTTCCACTCTCCAACTGATGTAGGGTCTTCTAACCATCTTAAACGGTTACCGTTACTAAATACATATTTGTTATAAAGTTAAAAACTCAAAAGAGAACAAAATAGCGTATAAATTAAATAATCGAGAAGGAATATTCAAAAGTTTTGTTTGAGATCCCATTAAAAATATTAAAATAACATATAATAAAAACAAAATTTAAAATAGTTTCATTGCTAGACTCCTTGAAATAAAAATCATAAACATGTGAAATAATGTGCTCATCACCCCTTATGTTTTTTCCTTTTATCTAGAACGTTTATAAAAGATTTAGTAAAATATTTGATAAGCAACTTTCTAAGATGGTTTGGAGTTAGATATGCAGTGTGGTACGGTATGACTTAGATTTTTTCGATAGGACTTAGCACTCAATTAGTATAGCCGAGCCATTCCAACACACAAGGCGTTTATGTACAACCAACACATCTAATCTAGCTACGAGGCTATCCAATAGAAAAGTCACTTACTTGAATGAATCTCTAACAATAAAGATAACCCTTTTTGATTTACAAAAATCTCTGTCCAAACTTAAACAATTGGAATATGATTGAGCTAGAAAAGGCGTAATTTAACTTGAAAATGGTTAACTACGACCTAATTATGTATAAACCCTAAACAAATTTATAAATTTGAATAAATTGAAGGATGAAACATGGTTTGTATGAAGGGTTGAGTTTTGTAGTATGCTATAAATTGTTAACGATTATTTTGTGAAAGAAAAACTAAGGGTGATGGGACCTTTGTTGCACTCTAAAACCCTACTTTGGGGGAAGTAATGTTCATGGTTTGCGTGAAAAATTAGGTTATTCGTCGGACTCGTCACTAATCATTCAAGTACTCAAAAGGTTAGAAATGACCTACTTAAAATTATTCAACGAGAATGTTATAATGACGCTTTTTAATAATCATAATTTAAAAAATTCGTGCACTTCCTAATAACTACTAGATACAAATTCAAACCCATGTTGTAATTTCTCTTTCAATCAAATTTGTCCTGCCACGCTATTTTAGCTCAACCGAACAATTTCTCAAGACAGATATTAAATCTGAAATCTGGTTTAGTTATATGAACCATTCAACTATCATACCCTTTTTGGTTTTGGAAAAAAGAAAAGGAACACTCTTACCCAACAATAATTTTCATAACCTTTCAAAACTATAATAAGTTGAAAAAACGGATGAACGCTTTAGAATGACCATTTTTGTGACTAAGCGGCTCTCGAACACTCCTCCACCTCATCTGCTAGCATGCGAACACCTGAAAAAAGAAAGGAAAAAGGGGTGAGTATAAAAATATTAAGTAACCAACCTACTTGTAAGGTTCTCATTGCATCCTTAATCTAATAAGTTTTCACATAATTTTTTTCGGGGTTTAGGAAGTTAAGGGCTAATTCCATAAGTATTTGAGTTTCTGAGAAGGTCTCGAAGTTCCAAGAAGGTTGGTTGGTTCTTACATGTCATAGAACCTATTGAGATCTGGAAGTTGTTCATTATGTTTTAGCACCGTGGATCTCCTAGACGAAAAATCTCAACTCGAGGTGAACCAACTTTCTATTCTCATGCTTAGTATGCTTATATAGCCCTGACAGTGAAGACCTGGTATCCTGATTTGAGGTGCGACCTCATCACATCTCATACGACAATATGACATCTTGTCTGAACACATATGTGTAAGGTTATGACGACCCTTCCACGGAAAAAACCATACAGTCAACATTTGGGGGAGCGATCTCGTATGCCTGCTAGTTACTCAGTATACCCGTGTGGTCCCTCACCCCTCTCAAGGCGAGTTTACAGTAAAGCGAGCCTGTTCAAGGGACTCCTAACTATTTCCACACCCGATAGTGGCACCTAGTCACCTCCACGAGCTATCCTATCTATTCTAGATTTGACTCGAGAATAAAATTATAATCTCATTTTCCTAGTTTAGAGTAAATTTGTTATATAGTTTAAAGAAAATACGAAAGAAAAATGTTATATATACTTGATGTTTCCATCATAGTTCATCTTTACTAATGGAATATATTAAGATTCAAATTATGATTATTTTAATGAGTTTAAATCTAAAATAATTCAAAAAAAAAAAAAATCATGAAATGCATATGATAGATATGAATCAGATTTGTATCTCATTTTCTTATCACATCCATATCAATCTTTGAAAACGATGAATAAATCATTTTCAATATCCTTTCATTATGGATCATAATTGAATGAGAAAATGAAAAATCGTTAGCCTATTTTAAACAACTTTAAAAGTAACTTACTAATAGACTCTCGAGATCAAGAAATTAATATCACTCATTGATGCATCAAGCTCGAAGGCGACATTACGTACTAGTACGAGTTTCATCAATCAAACTCGGCGTTGTCGAATTGACATAAAAGACATGGGAAAAGTATGGGGAAGTTGCATGGGATGTTTACAAAAGGAGAGTTGTTTATTAGAGGACATGCAAGTGGGATTATATTCCACACATAACAGCAAAGGTTCAACCAAAACTGTTGAGCTTTCAGCTACTGTTTTAGTACAGTGTCTTTCTGTTCTTTGTCGGCTTTGATTTTGGCTGTAGTAAATATATATACACACACATATACATATATATTTGTGGTGGTTTTTGGCCAACGTTATTTTGAATATACCTGTGTGCCAAGCTTTAAGAGGTTTCCAAGAGTCTCTACTCTTCTCTTCTCTTCCATCTTTTTGAAGCAATTTAATAACCGAACTGTTCGGTGAATTTTAAGTCATTACCGAACTCCGAGTTTATTTCAATGATTTAGTTCATATCATCTAACTCTTTTAACCACTTCTTGACTATCGGTGTCACGTTCCTATGAGTCTTTTACAATAATTAAACTAATCTAGCTATCCACTTTTCTATACTTTGTCACTAATTCCAATTATATAGCATAAACATCCTAAATAATCCAACCCTAGGACTGATGTACCTTGTGTTGCAAGACATATGTAATTGGTGGCTCTTTAGTAGTCTCCATATAGTTATAATCCTTTAGGATACCCCGTGCCTACCAGCTATCTCGATATTATGCGGACCATCGTCCCTCAGAATAGGTTTACTATTAGAGAATAGTTGGGAATCCTTTAAATATCCCACTTAATAAAATTAATCATAGGTCGGGCACAACCCTAAACCATCAAACCCAATATGGTACAATCTAGACCTTGTCTACGAGATAGTTTACTATTAAAGCTTAATAGATGACTTTTAATTGACCTCACATTGTGTACTAATAGAGGGAGTGACTTAATTGACCTCACATTGTGTACTAATAGAGGGAGTGACCCATATGCTTCTACTAGTTACTATGATGCTATGTGGACCTTAGTCATTTGTGACAAATTCACGGTTAGAAATTTGGTTCGCTAACCCTAAAAATTCTCACATATTAACTTGAAATCAAGTTCATTAAATATGAAGTTATCTCGATCTCGATCAATTACTGTTCTTAATGAAGTTAGGACTTTTTCCTCCATCACATTGTTCTCAAATTTTTTAGTAGGTCTTGTAACATAAACATTATAAAGAGGTAGCAACCCTCAATCTAGTCCTCTCCCATCAATCTGTGTGGTCTCTTGCAATCATATGAATAAGATCCTAGATTTCTATTTACCTAGAGGTGCTACCGATATCATAATGTAATCATTTTGTATGGAAATAAGCATTTAAACTTCATCATATAAACTTCATCTTAAAACACTATCATAGACTTGCGTGTTCGAAACATCTTTAAAACAGCACAATTAAGTACTAAATAAAATAAATAAATGGTAAAATTAAAAACAGCATATTTTAACCTAAGTCTAAGAAAATAAGTATAACTACCATATGGATGTGTCATGGTCTCAAACTGTAATGTCATCGTCAGCGGAACCTTGCCTTTACTTGAAAAATAAGACTAGCACGTGGCTTGGCTTGAGTATTTTAAGAAATACTCAGTAAACGACCCCCCTACCGGGGTTAAATGCAAACACATACAATTTCATAAATGTGACTTATCATAATAGTTTATTTTTTTTACAGCAGCTATAATAACGAGCAACTTGGATGCGTACTTAGCTTTTTTTATACACGTGTGAGTATGGACCCATCAGTCGGCTTGAACACAGCCTGGGCCCCTTTCTTGTCGGGCGAGCATTCTCTCGTAACTATTGATGTCGGACACCCGTTAGTAGTAGCAACACTCAAGGAAGCATTATAAACATAATGATCATTCTCCTGTCTCGTAGCATACGCGTCTGTACTATCGTGAAGGAGTACGGGTATCCCCCAATGCATGAGCACACAATAATGCATGAAGTCCTAACATTTTTCTATTTTCATTATCATTTAATACAACTCCACTAGGCATATGACACGTGTGAAGACATAGGCACGTATTATCATACAACACGCAATTATAACCAAACGACAGTAGGACCACTTACTTGGCCTAAGCTGAAGCTACTACGACTCCTTGATGCTAGTACTACATAACACTGCTCTCTGATATTTAATTTTGTCTAGATAGTCCAACAATCATAAATTAGAACTACCATGAAAATTGGCTCACCTAACTTTTGCATAAAATAATTTTAAACCCACTCCTAATAATTTAAAGTAGCTAAGTCTATCCATAAAAACTTACTCCTAACATTAAACTAACTAAGCCTAATTATGCATAAATATTTTAAACTCTCCCTAAATAATTTAAGCTTCCAAAGAATTTGAAACTAAGAGAAAATGGTTCAAGGTATCAGACTTAAGCCATATCAACCAAAATTTGACCTTGAGCCATCAAAAAGTGTATTCTCCGACTGATATTGAACTGTTCAAGTAGGGATGCTAAAATGGAGGGACTCCCCTCTACTGTGGAGGCCAACCCCCACTTCTCCGTTTTAAGCGATGTGGGACAACTTTTTTTTTTTTAATTTTTTGGGCTATTACAATTGCTTAAAATCTGGAGTAATTTAGAGGGTGTTTGGACCTTGAAACCTCTTTTACAAAAAAAAAAAATCTTAGGGTCAATTTGATCATTTATCACTTTAAACTTGGTTCATGCTTCAAACATGATCCAATGATTCTAAAAGTTTATGTCGTCTCTTATACCACTTTAAACTTGGTTCATGCTTCAAATGATCTAATGATTCTAAAAGTTTATGTCATCTCTTATAAAGTTTCATAATATTTGGAGGTTATTTAAGTCTTGAACCGAGAATATTTTATCATAAGGGCATTATAATTATTTTCAAACATCATTTGCATTGGCTACTTAACTTTATCGCCAAATTCATCAATAACCTTAATATGTCATATAATGGCTAGAATTAAAGTTTATAGTAACTGGAGTTCATTTAGTAGGTTATTTTAACATTGCTTGATTTTCAAGCAAAACACTCCGTTTCGATTCTTAACTCACCGCTCTTTACTTATTTCTTCCATATTCTTTAAAATCATATTTAACTTCAGCTTCATATTGAATTTCAAATAATTTGTACAATTATTTCTTAAGAAAAGTTCAAGATGACTACTTACCTCTTAGTTTGTGTTCGAGGTCTTGACTTTTAAGCTTCTAGTATCTGATTTACTCCAAAAAAAAAAAAAAAAAAAAAAAAAAAATTGATAGCTTGCTTCCTTGAAGAGTCTAGATTTTGGAACTATCAAGAAATTTTATGAGAAATAATTTGGAAGGAGGTTAATTTTGAAGAAAAATCAAGGAGAGGTAGGTAATTTGGCTCACATGATCGCTTCAATCTAATCGACTAATCTAGTCTAGTTGGTCCAATTTGACCTAACTTAGTAGGTCAGACCATTTTTCTCTATTTTTTAGTTGATTTCAATCGTACTACTCTTTATTACCATTTTAGAGTCATATCTAAAGATTTTCGGAATTGTAAACCTAGGAAACAAGTTATGCATACCCATATTAGAATTTGTTCATGCTAAGTAGCTTGTTTGGATAAGTTTATGAGTTTAACCTACATGATAGAGCATGAGAGACTAAGATATGCTTTAGTATGGCTCAAGAATTGCTATGTATGGCTTAATTTGTCAACAAACCCTAAATTGAGTAAAGAATTGGAATAACTTGAAGGTAAATCCAAGCTTCATGATATTATTTAAGCCTAATATATATGGATAATTGAGAAATGAGTCGTCATCATAGACTATATAATGATTACATAATAAAACTTCTTAGGAAAGAAACATTTAAAGATCGTTCGATCACAATATTGTATGTAATGAATTTGTCTAGTTAAGGGCAAAAATACACGTGAGTTCCAATATTGTGTTAGATGCATACTACTAAATAGTTGTCAACTAATCACTGTCAATGAACATCCTAGATTGACAAGTTCTTTATACAGGCTAGAGTTGGTAGCTATAGGGTCATGCCTTAAAGGTATGGTTTATACGTGAGGTCACTTCTCGTATGTATATAATTTGATTCTACTAAAGTCGTGTTCTACAAAATAATATTTATAGTCAATCCTTGTATGTACTAGATTCTACTATGGTTGTGTCCTAACGAGATGTGCTCACATGCGAGGTCACAACTATTCATTCATATAGCACAAACATTAGATCTTAATTTGATTTTATTAAATATTAATTTAAACAACTCAAATTAAATATATTTATCTCTTTTTATATTTAATACATCTAATATATTAAAAATTAATTTGAACACTTTAAATAGAAATATATTTTTCTCCTTTTAAATTTACTATATATACTATATATTAAATATTAATTTGAATACTTCAATTTTTATTTCAATTAAATGGATCCTTTTAGTGTTACTAGGAACTAGCAAGAAGACCGTGTAAACCAATAGATTATAAGCTTGAATAAAACAAAATTAATTGAACTCTTTAATTAATCAATTTTCATAAATTAATCATAGATTACAATAATACTATAGACCTAGAGTTGCACTCTTCTGTACTATAGGAAAAATTGTGTTCATGGATATAATTATTACAAAAAAGTCGATCTTCACAAGTTGTTTGTCGTTAGAGTTCGGTCAAAGTCCATTTTATCCTTTTAATTACATCATATACCTTAAGTATCACTTATCCTCTGGTGAACAATTTTTTTACAATTCAACCATAAACTAAGTCTTTTGGGCGAGCGGGAGGGGAGGGTAGATCCATTGTTCATGTAACCACCATACTTTTACTACTAAAGTACCCAAATCCATGACTTAATTACGAAATGAAAAAAAAAACATTTAAATTGGTTTCATGGACTTATATGTTAAAGTAAAAATAGCTAAATAATTATAGAGGAAACAAACAACATGAACATAAATACAAAACAATGTCTTGATCTAATCTAAGGGCTCCAATCAACATAAAAATGCATCTTCTCTAACTTCAATTCTATGACAGTCACCTTGACTTCATCATTCATGTAAAGGTACCTTGTTTATACTTGAAAAGTAAGAGTAGCACTTGACTTGACTATTTTAAGAAATACTCAGTAAGTGAACTCCACTAATAGGGTCAGGAAATGCAATCACATGCAATCGTATTTGGGAACTATCATAAAACATCATTCCATGGCCTTGATCTCGATTTCAGTCTGGACAAAATTGAATGTGTAGTACTTCTCTACACACGGTCCATGTATACGCGCATGGACTCCAGGCAAGCTCGTATACTATCCCCTGGACCTTGCCTTTTACTAGAATACACTCACACTGCCAGTATACCATAGAAGGAAGGGAGCGTGTATAGTATCATGATGTACATAATGCCGTATCATATATCGTACTATATGTATATGTACTAATCATAACGGAGAAGTATCCCGATGTACATGAACATACAAAATGCATGAGGTCTCCATTATTTAAAATCATGACATGTATCCATGATATAATACATATCTTCGTTCATTTCATATGAAATATAATCAATTTATGTCATTTCATAAGGTAGTGTACAACATAATACCATACTTTCATAATATAGCACAATCATCAATGACATAATTTGTTAGCATGATGTTCCGTAAGATGACATATTTTACAACTACAACCTATCATAACATAATAAGCAAGCATACTTTCATCTCAAATATTATTTAAAATGCCAAAATTAACTCCAAAAGGGTAAAAATGGTAGGAAGGGTTTAGAAAACAGTGGAACGGGATGAAGTGGTGAAGCTCGAGCTGTTTAAACCACTTGGAGCTGCGGAGTCGAGCCAAGTCGTCACTGAAGAGAGGAATAGTCGTAGTGTCGGGTCAAGTCGAGAGTGAAGGTTCGAAACATGGGTCACGGGGACAGATTTACGTGGGTCAATTACCAAGTCAGTGCGTCGGGCTGTAACGGGTCAGTGCGCGAGCTAGGTTAGGTAATTTGGTCGTCTGGGTCCAGGGTGTTAGATCGGACGCTGAGCATTTTGACTAGAGCTTGTTTGTAGATCAGGGATGTGCGCACGCGGGTAACAAGTAGAGGAAGCTGCTACCGATGTTAGGTGTTGGGTTGACGACTAAGGGTTTAATAGGCTATCTGAGCCTTTATTTCCCCAAATTATTAGGATCATAACTCATAACTCACTCAAAATTAAGATTGAGTCACAAATGATCATTCTATGAAATATTAATCTTCTCAATTAATAGATTTATAAAAAAGAGATTAAATATTTCATGGTCTAGTTTTATAAAAGATTCATTATATACGATACCTCACTCATGTCTTCATATCAACAATTTAGATCAAATCATTTGTAACAATTACAAAGTGAGTCGTTTGAATATTAATATCAGGATAAGATACTCAACCTATCTATATACTATAAACCATTTAGGTTCGGTTTTTAAGAGAATCCTTTCATATATCAACCCATACCATTCAATATTACACTAACAACTTTAAACTTTTATATAATGGATAATGTTAAATTGCAACTCTAATAATCAAAATTAATTACCGATATAATAGGACCTAAATCCCAATCAAATGTATAAGATATGATTTTACTTGGGTCTATGTCATAACGATTGCAAGGTCACTTCTTCTGCGCGCGCGTATATATATATATATATATATATGAGATTCTACTTAAGTTGTTCCCAAAATTTGGGATGTCACTCATTTAATTTATATAACGATATTCTATTAGGATTGTGTCCTTCCCGATGTGCGCATACATATGGGTCACTCCCTATATTCACTAGATCTACTATTGTTGTGTCCTAACGATATAGCATGTAAGGTCACTCTTTGTATACATGTGATGTAATTCTACTAGGGTAATTCTCTAACAATAAAGACATACATACATACAGTGTCACACTTTGCATGTATCAGATTCTAGTAGGATCGTGCGTTAATGATACAAACACACATGTGAGGTCACTCATTTCATGTATATGAGATAATCTATTGGATTCACACTCTACACGATATGAGCCCACAAGATGGGTTCACTCTCTACATATATATGAGATAACATATGGTTCATGGTAATGACGTATCGAAATTCTAAGACTTCGAGACGGTAAAGCCGATGACATGTGAAAGCTTAAACGATAATTTTTTATTATTAGTTCAAGACTTCCAAATGTAAAATGAGTTATCTATAAATCAAAAAGAAGAAGGAGAGAGAGAGTGTGCGTGTGTGAGAAAATGAAAAGACAAGTGAAACGTCACATCCATTTCTTCAAAAAAAAATCATAAGACAGTCGGTGGAATGGATGTGCTGTCTGTCAATCTATTTAGATTTTTTTTTTGAAGAAATGACATGTCGAACTTTGTTGAACATCCTAACATTTTTAGCATCAATTGATTAAGCTTTCCATGTGACAAATTAAAAAGTTTAATTTTTTTTTTTTTTTTCTTTTTAGTATAGAAAACGTGAGATATAGAGAAATGAATCTATAATCTTAAAGAGATTGGGTATATACTAATTATCGAATTAATGTAATGACTTAACTTTTAAAACATGACTAAATTGTTACTATGTACGGGTCATGAAAGCTTTTAAATCAAATTCAAATAAAAACAGCGGAAAAGGTTACATTTTTTAGGAACCGAACCAAGCTCCATACCTTAGCTTCGACAGACCAACCATATGAATGTGCATCACCTTTGGAAGCATTTGAGACAGACTTTTACAAGTGAGATCAATGACTTTGACTTAGGCTTAGACTAACTAAGTAAGTGGTTTATGGTTAGATGTTCGCGAGCTTGGTTGGATGACTTGTTTGTTATATGAATGACATGTTGGCCCCTCTACGTGCTATTTTTTTTTTATGATGCTATGTTATGTTATGATTATGCTATGTTATGAAATTACATTATGATATGAATGTTATATTATGCATGAACCTCTATATATCATGCCATGTATGTTATGCTACCATGTTCACGGCCTATGAAAAATTTGACAAGTCATCTATGTTAACCATGAAAGATATGTCCAGTATACATATGTACGTCTCATAGCAATGCTATGTCATGAAAAGAATAAAGGTATGATTTGCATCATAAGGATGTACCATGATTTGAAATGGTGGTGTCACGTGCATCTTAATATATTTCCATTATGATTAGTATGGATGCATACACTATGATATTATGAGTGCTTCTTGTCACGGTTCTACATTTTTTACCGTGCGGCGCTGTGATCTTGACACGCTCACGACTAGCCTTGAGGGGAATTAGGCCCCATATATATTTTTCGCCCCGGCTTTGTGGCTTCGTCGGACCTTAGGCGAGGTTTGTCTTTGCCAATCAAACATCGCTTGTGCGGAATCCAAGCTTGTTCAACCACATACGCCGTCTGCGCGTGCATGTTCAATCGTCTACGACACATCCGACTTGCCTCTACACTAGGCTAACTTATTCGGCTCGACCTTGCCTCTGCTCGGGACAAGGTCTCTCAATACAACGTTGCATTTCATCTTGCCATCTCGATCCCCATCGACAGGGTCCATATGTTTTGTCGCCATTCCTAGTCTTGGGATGTCGTCGGCCATCATAACTCTTTCGGTCATGCCATCGAGAATGGGCCGCGTGTCGTTCATCTCTTCGGGACTTCCTGAACATCCATCCATCCGAGTTCTATCGAGGCATAGGTCCTCCCGTGTCCATGCCGAGTCATTTATGGATACCGTACCGAATAATGGGTGTATGTAGCAACCTCCAACACACGGGCTAGGGCGCAATACCAGCATACCCGTGTCGCTCGGTACTGTCCTTCAAAAATTCATTTCAAAGAAACTCGCCCGAGACACTCGTCTCGGTATGCTCGCTCACACTATGACACACGTATGTGCCACAGGGTAGCTCACTTAGGCCACAGGGCCCAGGGGTGGTGGAGAGCTGACACCATGGTACCCTTATAGTACATTTTGAGCAATTTTCATTCTACCAGGTGTAGACATGATTTTGGTGAGGCGTCATACGGTGTTGTGCATTGTTCGTCCAATGTCTGATTGACACCAAACTTGGCGAGCATTCATATTTCATATGGACAGACTTAACTCCAACAAGCCTATCTTTGCCCTTCATGTCTATTCTAATGTCTCTGCCTTGCTTATGCTCAACATGTCTTCAATGGCCACTTTGCGTGGTGGTGTGTTGGATGATGCATCGTCCTCCTCGATCGCATCATGACACTCTTCTATATTGGCCTGCATATGGCTGGATGGGCGTCTCTTGAGGGACGCCACTTTGCTTGTCATGGCGTGAGGGTCACAACCTACTCTCTTCATAGTATGGTTGTGACATTCTCCCCAACTTAACTTAGTCATCGTCCTCGATGACTTACACGGGTCACAATCATATTGTAGATTGTGACACTCCTTTCCCTCTATAGCTTCTGACAGCGTGAGCGTGCAATCCAATCCTGCACAGAATGGAAAGTAAAGAACAATAAAAAGTTTTATAGAAAGATAGGCCCCACCATGATTGCATGTAGTTGCATTTTATGACCACAACCGTGGGGCTACTTAGTATTTTAAAATACTCTAGCCACGTGCTTTTTCTTTTTCACATAAAGGTAAAACATCTATGTATGGATAACGGCGTCACTACGAAAGCCATGAAAATAAAGTCGGGGTAGTCTCTTTTTCATTATATATTCTAGTTCTTAGATTAGATTAGGGGGTTGCATTTCTTTTAAATTCTTGTTATTTCGATTTCTTTGTTTTGTTAAATTTGTTGTTAATTTAAATGATTTTTTTTATGAACGTCTATATGACAACATTTTAGTAAATTGTTTTAAATGATTTTTTCGGAACATATTATGTAATAACCCAAAAAAAAAAAATTTAAAAAGAAAAGAAAAGAAAGATGAGGAATGGCAAATTGTCCCAAGTGTAAAAGGATCCCTCATTTCATTTTATCATTATACTTGAACTGTTTGAGCAATTTGTTGGAGAATATATTTTCTGATGGCTCAAGACCAGTATTTTTACTGATCTGGCTTGGATCTAATCTAATACACTCGAACTAGTTTCAATTTTCGGAAGCGTAAAAGGTTAGTATGACTTTATGCATAATTAGGATATTAGGAGTTTAAATTATATCATGCAAAATCAGGCTTAGCTAGTTTAAATTATTCCAAATAAATTTAAATTATTTATGCAAAACAAGGTGAGTCAATTCCGTAGAATTCTAATTTATGATTGTTGGATTTCTTGGAGCGAATTAAATTTCAAAGAGCAACGTTAACTAGCATCAAGGAGTCTAAGTAACTTTGGCCTAAGCTAGCCAAGCAGGTGCCCTTACTATCAACTCTATGATGATGTGATGATGTTATATGATGATGTGATGATGTTACATGATGATGTGATAATGTTAATTTTTCTAAAAATCATTCGTCCCTTGTTGTCATTTTCTCCTCCTTGAGCATCTTGTGATTCCTTCTCGATAAGGAATTAAAAAATCTGGAAAGTTTCTTAAAATTGAAAAATTTACATTTTCGTCCTTTACGCTTTCCATTCTTTTTCCAAAGGACTTAACTCCTTACGATTGTAGGAGTGACTTGCTTAAGTTCCTTGTCCTTGATTAATCCTTTAATTTCTTCCATTTTGATCTTAGTGGGGCTGTTTATTCTTGTTGGAGCTAATTCCCTTCATTGTCGGGTGTTACTTATAGGTCCATGTTCCACTTTGAACAAAAACTCTTGTGATTTTACTTTTGGGCCTCATACGGACAAAGATATGAAGATGTATTCTTTACTAATAAACCATGTTCATTCCCTTAGTCAGCCAATGTGAGACTCCCTCCCAACCATCCTCAACAATCCTTCTCTCGAACAACCTCCCAATATACCTTTTGTTCGACACTTGAGGATTCTATTGACCGAGCTAAGTTAAGGACATGACTCTGATACCATGTTAAGTCATATGGTTCCATCAAACAACCTCCCCTGAATCGAGTCTCGACTCCTCTAGAGCCCTCAAACAAAGTATACCATATTAGGAACCACAACCCTCCACAATGGTATGATATTGTTCACTTTGAGCATAAACTCTTGTTGCTTTATTTATTTATTTTTTCGAAAAGGTCTCGTACCAATGAAGATATATTCCTTACTTATAAACACATGATCATTCTCTTAATTAGCCAATGTGAGACTTCCTCCCAACAATCCTAACATGCAATACCCTATAATTAAGCGTAGGAGGTACGTATATGAGCCCGTCTAGTGGGTTCATGTGTGCATGCATCAACCATGTATAGAAAAATACCTGCGTCCGATAGTACCCGAAAATGAAAGTGGAGCCCAAAGAATAGTCATGAAAAGATATATCCCACCATGTACCATGATTGTATGTGATTGCATTTCTCGATCTTAATAGTAGAGCTAATTATAAGATATATCAATTTTGTTTATTTTCAACTATATTATTTGTTGATCCTATTATTATCTTTGAAACGAATTTATGAACATTTAAGTTGATGACAATGTTTAAAGTTAATTATTTTTCAATAATTTTCCGACATGAATTTAGTACATTCTTTTAAATATGTTTTTTTATAACTCTTTAAATCATTTAATGGCTTATTTTTACCAAAGTTTTTCTTCACGTATATTTTCTACTTAAATTTATGATAAGAATCACGACCTTCCACAATGTATGATATTGTCTCGTTTGAGTATGATTTTATTTTTTGTTTTTTCAAAAATTCTCGTACCAATGAAATAAGTGTAAACTTGTAAACTCATGATCATCTCTATTTTGTCTCACAAACCCCATTGAAAAAGCCATCTCTCCCAGCCACGATGGTTTCTCACGCCCGCCTGCAGCCGCCACCGCCATCATACGGTGGCTGGGCTGATATCCAATTCTCCGGCGGCTGAAATAAATCCACAGAAGATTCAAAATGAGATTTTGTTTTCCTTTTTATGCATCCCAAATTGTGGTTGCCCATGTTTCTAGGAAGCCCATACATCCAAAATTTGGGTCACAGCTCTGCGTTGTTACTGGTCTGTCACCCACATGTGAGCACAGTCATTGCACTCTATCATTATCTCCACACTTTTTACTCTAACATTGCCTTCAATGAGATGTCATCCTTATCCACTGGTTTTTACATGGTCTCCCCTTTTAACCTCCACTTCCAATATTATTATTATTATTATTATATATTTATAGAGTAATAATAATAATAATAATGGGTCATATTTCTGTTATAAAAAAATTTAAAAAAAAAGTAATTTAATTCTTTAATTATGCCATATTAAATCAATTGTCGCACTGAGAACAATGATGAAGTATTTATTTTATTTTTATTATTTATTCTCCCACCAGTTAAATTTTTTTTTTCTTTATTGGTAAACAAAAATTTGAATAAACATCTGGATCAACTTCAACCAATTCAATCTAGAAAAATTATGATTGGGATAAGTCGGGTTGGATTCGTTATTTAATAAGAATTATTTTTGTTTAAAAAATTTACAAACCGAACAATTGGGTTGGGTCTAGACCAACTCGATCCGACCCAACCCAACCCACGAACACTCCTAATGTTTTTTCTTCACACATGCTTGACACTTTCCCATATTTCAGGCTTTGTGCTTTCCTTCCCCTTATGCATTGGTCCATGTAAGTTGTTAAAAGGAGACAACCCTCATTCTATGAACATGTTACATCACTTTCTTCGTAACCACCTTACCTTTTCAATTAAAAATATAAATAAGAGTGCTCACAAAGTTCATTTTAAAATCAAAGGTACTACAAGGAAATAGCGTAATTCTGAAAATAGGGAAATCGTCTCTCCTATCAAAGATTCTATCCTAACTTAAGAACTACGACTTAGTTGCTGAAATTCATTGTTTCCATAGTCTCTATAACTGATGTTGTTATTTGTATATAGCTAACGGGATTTGAGTATTTAAAAATACTCACTAAATAGTCTCATTGTTGGAGTTTGATACTGTTCTGAAAGGGCTAGAATTCTAACCTTGTGTCAGAACCTACGGGCCAAGGGACAGTCTCAAGTACACAGTTTCTATGAGGCATAGGCCTCCCAAAAGGTAACAAAAGCGTGCAAAGGTTTTCTCAGACCAAACGAAGATTGACCCTCGAATGTAAAGACAGAAGGGAGCTTGACTACAAGACCCAAAGTCGGCCTTAGTGATCCGACGGTACCGGGTGGAAGGAGAAAATGCAATTACATGCTTTTATAGTTCAGGGTGGGATAGTCTTTTCATGACTATTCATGGGCAAATAGTGTTGAATCATTTGTATGTTAGATACCCATCTTATAAGATTTTAAATTTTCTATTTGGTTCATATAAGTTTAAATTAAATGTAATTATCAAGTAAATAAAAGATATATGAATGAACCCATATCTAAACGAGAGTGATATATCAAAATAGTTAAGTAAGATATAATGTGTATGGAGAGAAGAAGATAAAACATGAATTACCCTTTAAAAGATTGTGTTTGAAAATTTTGAAATTTGAAAGTTAAAAATAGATGGGACACTATTTGAACGTGGAGTTCTAGATGAATTACTGTAGTAAAACTTACAAAATTTACTTTTGAATTGAGCAGTAGTTATTTTCTTTTTATTATTATCTTTTTGGTATTTCTTTAATGGGGCTTGTGTTTTAACTTTATTGCATAATCCAACTACTTTAAAAGATACCCTTTTGGTGATAAAGGAACAAAGCATCCTTCTTCTTTCCCCGGGTAATTTGGTCCATACATACGCTCTAACCCGACATTCTATGTATCGATAACTCTATTTTACTTAACGATAAGTAGAATTAAGGGCTTCGAACTTCGAATTTCTAATTTCTTAATTCAAAATATATACTTAATCGGTTGAGTTATGCTCAAATTGGTCCATTTTTATTATCATCTCGTTCTTGAATCCGATTGAACTTAGTTGATAAATTGCGGACTTATTCCTTTTATTATTATTTTATTTTAAAATTTAAATCAATGTTTAAAAATAAAATAAAAAAATCATTTTCTCCTATGTACACAGTTTTTTTTTTCTTTAAAAATTTTTTGAAAAGTTTCTTAATACGCTAAAAGTAATAATAATAATAATATTCTTAAACTAAAATTAAAAATATCCTAAACTTTTAATAAAATTAGATAAAAAATACATTTTAAAAGGATTTTAAAAATACCTTTAAATTTTTTAAAAAAATTCAAAAATATTTTTTTTACCATTAATAGAACGTTTAAAAAATATTAATAAAAATATATATATATTTTTTTTATGAATTATAAAAAAATAAATGCAAGAAAATACGTGGGATATACATTTTTAGTGTACATAATATAAATACAAAGATAAAAATAAACACATACGTAGGTAAAGCACGAGCTTCTGCCAAATTAGATTCCATACACATGCTCATAAATACATACATACATACATACATACAAATATCTAGGGCACTGTTTTTTCACATTGAACCTAGGATTGCTATCCATTCCCAACAACCCTATTTAAATCCTCCAAAAACAAAGAAGATATTTTTCGGAGGGAAGCACGAATAATACACGTAACGTCGAATCTGGGTTCCAGACTCAATGCTTTCAACATTCTTTGCAAGTCATACTTAACTTTGACGTTTTTATGATTGAGTCACTGAATATGAAGGTACACCTTATTGTAACTTTCGATTCTTGTAACCCTTTCTTAGTCGTTCTATCTTCAAGATCATTCTCACTCATATGTCCTCCTCTCCTTTTCTCGAGTGTTGCATTATGTTTCGTTACAAGGTCATCGACATTTATTGTAAACTAGCATATATTGTCTTTTTTGGGCTTTCCCTCGAGTTTCCTCTTAATGCTTCAAAACAGGCCACTAGGGAAATGTTTCAACACTCTTACAAAGTTGTTTCGTTTTGTTTCCCAACGAATATGGGATATCACGAAATTTATAAGGATTAATTTTGTGAGATCCCATGTTAGAGAGGAGAACAAGAATAAGAGTGTGAAAACCTGTTTTTAACTATTAAAAACCAATAACTTATGTTTTTTTTAAGATATTGATATTAGATAAGGTTGTAATTAGAAAAGTACTTTGCAGTCCCATCTCGGAATCCCCACATTAATCTAAGCTACAACTGTTTTTGTTTTAAGTACCTCGACCTCTCAGAAGAGCCACCCATGTTCATAACCATAACCATCTTTCTCTCTCCTCTTTCTCCCTCTCCTCTTTTTTGCAAACAAAATAATTCAAAGTCCTAAACCCTAGAGCTCAAAAAACTACACATCTACAAATCCCTCTTCTTCTTCTTCTTCTTCTTCTTCTTCTTCTTCTTCTTCTTCGAGCTATGTCCTTTGAAGACTCCCTAAGATCCCTTTCTCTTGATTACCTTAACCTTCTCATCAATGGCCAAGCCTTCAGCGACGTCACCTTTAGTGTCGAGGGCCGTCTCGTCCATGCCCACCGCTGCATCCTAGCTGCTCGCAGCCTCTTCTTTCGCAAGTTCTTTTGTGGCTCTGATTCTTCTTCTGGGGCTGTTTTTGATTCTCGCTCCGCCTCTCCTATTGTCGGATCCAACTCACGGGGCGGTGGCGGTAGTGGTCCTCCGCCGCAGGGAGTGATCCCGGTGAATAGCGTGGGATATGAGGTGTTTCTACTACTCCTACAGTTTTTGTACAGCGGTCAAGTTTCGATTTTGCCGCAGAAGCATGAGCCACGGCCGAATTGCGGCGAGAGAGGGTGTTGGCATACGCATTGCTCCTCCGCCGTTGATCTTGCTCTTGATACTCTCTCCGCCGCTAGATCTTTTGGGGTTGAACAGCTCGCATTACTCACTCAGGTTTTCCATTTGTTTACACTTTTTTTTCTCTCTCTTTAAGATGTTGAGGAATGTTTAGTGTCTCTTGGATCTGGTGGGTTTGTTGAGTTCTTGGGATTTGGACTGATTAAGCTGTTGGGATTTAGATTGTTTTCGTAATTATTCCACAAATTCACTCACAATTATCTTCTTCCAAACAATCTTGCATGAACACGTCTGTTAGGAAGGAAGACGTTTCCACACCATTATAAAAGATGTTTTGTTCTCCTCTCCAATCGAGATAGGATCTCACAATCCACCTCCCTTCAGGGCTAGCGTCTTCACTGATACTTGTTCCTTTCTCTAATCGACGTGGAACCCCATCAAATACACCCCTTTCGAGGTTTAACCTTCTCGCTGGCACATAGCTCGGTGTCTGGCTCTGATATTGTTTGTAACGTTGTTCTCTTTGAAGTTTAGGGGTTTTCCTCAAGGTTTTTAAAACGCGTCTCTAGAGAGAGGTTTTCAAACCCTTACGAAGGGTGTTTCGTTCTCCTCCCCAACGGATTTGGGATCTCACAATCCACCTCCTTTTGGGGCCAGTGTTCTCACTCGCACTTGTTCTTTTCTCCAATCGATGTGTAACCCCCACCAAATGCACCCCTTTTGAGGTTTAGCCTTCTCGCATATAACTCGGTGTCTGGCTCTGATACCATTTGTAACATTGTTCTCTTTGAGCTTTCGAGTTTCTCTTTGAGGTTTTTAAAACGCGTCTCTAGAGAGAGGCTTTCAAGTCCTTACAAAGGGTGTTTCGTTCTCCTCCCCAACCAATGTGGGATCTCATAATCCACCTCCCTTCAGGGCCAGTGTCACACTTGCACTCGTTCTTTTTCCCAATTGATGTTCGGGGCTCAGCTTCTTCGCTGGTACATTGCCCGGTGCTTGGCTCTAATACTATTTGTAACTTTGTTCTTTTTGAACTTTCTCTTTCAGGTTTCTCCTCAAGTTTTTAAAACGCGCTTGCTAGGAAAAGGCTAATTAAGATTCACTTGATTTAATAAATAAAAAAATTCTAATTTATTGAATGAAAGAACTTTTGGGTTTAGTAGGTTTGAAAATGGGGAATTAAGGTTTAAACTAAGATTGTTTCTTGTTTTGTTGTATTATGGGACATTCAGAAGCAACTGGTGAGCATGGTAGAGAAAGCTTCAATTGAAGATGTAATGAAAGTTCTAATTGCATCAAGAAAGCAAGACATGCACCAACTATGGACTACTTGTTCCCATTTGGTCGCAAAATCAGGCCTTCCAACAGAAGTTCTAGCAAAACACATTCCCCTCGACGTCGTTGCCAAAATCGAGGAGCTTCGACTCAAATCCTCCCTCGCTCGTCGATCATCATTGATGCCTCACCACCACCTCCATCTCAGCGCGGCAGCCGACATGGAGGAGCAAAAGATTCGTCGAATGCGAAGAGCATTAGACTCCTCCAACGTCGAACTCGTCAAGCTAATGGTCATGGGAGAAGCCCTAAATCTCGACGAGGCATTGGCATTGCATTATGCCGTCGAGAATTGCACCCGAGAAGTCGTTAAAGCTTTACTCGAGCTTGGAGCTGCCGACGTCAACTACCCGGCCGGGCCAGCTGGGAAAACCCCATTGCACATTGCATCGGAGATGGTGTCGGCAGAGATGGTGGCGGTGCTCCTCGACCACCATGCCGATCCAACCATCCGAACAGTCGACGGGGTGACACCACTCGACATACTAAGAACCCTAACTTCAGATTTCCTGTTCAAAGGGGCAGTGCCAGGGATGACACACATAGAACCAAACAAGCTGAGGCTTTGTTTGGAGCTGGTTCAATCAGCAGCGCTGGTGATATCAAGAGAACAAGGGAATAATGCAAATAACGCATCATCCACAGCTCCAATGTTTCCACAAATGAGTGAAGATCATAGCAGCAGCAGCAATGGAAGCAATTTGAACCTTGACACGAGGTTGGTTTATCTTAACCTTGGAGCTAACCATGGTTCAGCTCAAATGGGAGGAGAAGGAGGAGATGATCATAGACATGGAGGAACTGACCCAACAATGTTCCACCATTCCCATGATTACTAAACTTTACCTCAAATTTTTATTATATATCTTTCTTTCTGTTAATTACCAAAATATTTATCTATAATATGTCTCCCATCTCATGCATTTCTATATAGTGAGAAAGAGAGGATATATTATTCAAATGGTGGAAATCGTTCGTTTTTTTTTATCGTTTGAAATGTTAATTATTTGATGTAACGGTTCAAGTCTACCACTAGTAGATATTGTTTCTTTGGACTTCTCCTTAAGGTTTTTAAAATGGGTCGTAGGGAGGTTTCTACATCTGCATAAAGAATGTTTCGTTCTCCTTTTCAACTGAGAGATTTCACATTTGAGTTGCTGAATTGGCTCAAGTTGGATTGAGACATTTTTTAGACTCAATCCAATTGTTCGAGTTGTAAATTTTTCAACCCCAACCACACTTGTTAAATAATGGACCAGATCTCACATTTGAGTTGGTGGATTGAGTCCATTGACTAACTCCAAACCCAATCATATATTTTTTGGGTAGAGTTGAGTTGAATAGCTCGAATCATTTATTTAAACTTAATAAAAATGATGTTAGTTCTTGAAATATCTATTTACTTATTATTTTCTAAATAATTAATTAAAATTTTGAAAAATTACTTTCTAAATAATTAAAAATGATTTTAAGAATGATTAGGAGAATAAATAATAAAAAAAAATATGAAATTAAATAAAAATAAAGTAGACTGTTATTGGAAGAATATATTATTTATGGAATATATTGTGGCTGCTTGAATCCTATTTAAAGTTTATGAATATGAATGAGAACATACTTCCCAATTCTATTTCTATTTCTCATTCTTTAACATAGACTTATGCAAATTTTGATTATTCAACTCAATCTAATTTTACTGGAATAAATGAATCAACCCAATTTGAACCGAATCTAACTCAAATAAGTTTATAATCCAACTCAAAATCGGTTTCTTTTAAACAACGCTATCAATTTGATAAATTTTTTGTAATACAAATGAGAATGTGGGTGTTAATTATGATACTATTAATTTTACTTTTTAAAAATTAAGCATACCCAAAAAAAGTTTTTAAAAAATTGGATAAAAATTAAATATTTTTGTAAGAACGGTGATAACCATAGTAAGAAATTAAAGAAAAATGGATGAAATAATTATCAAATAGTTTATAGATATTTAATTAATTGTGAAAATATGAATTAAAATAGCTATTGAGAATTACTAAGTATCAATATATAGTTTTTTTTTTGAGTTAAATATTTAAATGATTGATAATATTGTTTGGATGAAAGTCACACCGCTAATTTAGAAAATGATCCTGAGTTTATATATCAAGTCATGAGAGCTTATATTCAAAGTGGATAATATCATACTATTGTAAAATTTAACCTCAAATGGCTATGGGTCGGGATAGAGAAACCTTTTATCTCTTTATCCTCGCCATCACACTCACACGTAGAATTCTTTTAAAAAATGAGTTATTTTAAAGTTTTCATTTTTTAAATAACTTTTATTAAAAAATTGTATAAGAAAATGCTAGTAAAGTCGGGAACGAATTTATCTATATTCACGTTCGCTATTAAATTATTTTAAAATTTGTAATTATTAGGACCTAACTTCTAAGTCTTTTTAAATAGTTGTAATTGATTCTGGACATTATTGTTTCCTGATTGCTACAATAATTCCTTATACCTCTCCAAAAAATTGTATAGAGCTAGAACAAGATCAAAAGTGGATACTTTTATGGGTGTGGTGTTCCTGCCATTGATAGAGATTGAAGAATGAACTGAGAGAGGACGTAAGACGTCAGCTCAGTTAGGAATCACGACCTTCACAATGGTATGATATGATATTATCCACTTTGAACATAAACTTTCGTGGCTTTTCTTTTGATTTCATCAAAAGGTTTCATACCAATAGAGATAATGTTTCTTACTTATAAATTCATTATAAATTCATGATGTGAGACCACTCTCAACAATCCTTAACCAGCTCTGTCGACCCAGTTTCTTCCGAAGCTATGCATTAGGCCAAGAACCTCAGTGCCCGAAACTATTTCGGTCAACCATTTGACCCTACAACATTTAGTTGCTTGCATGATATTAATACCTAGGTAGGTATGGCAATCCAGGGTAGTTTATTTAGAGAGTTTAGTTGCCAAACAGAGAGATGACACCTAAACGTGGTTTTCACTTCTACCATTTAACAAATTTCTGTCAAAATTTGCATATAGCATAGATATAGCAACGGACACAAACACAAAACATGGAAGATCAGTATCGGGGAAAGGAGCATTCAAGGGGATGTTAGCCGATATTGTGCTCTTTAAGCTTTTCCTGAAGGTTTTTAAAACACGTTTGCTAGAGTGAGGTTTTCACACCCTTATAAAGAACGCTTCGTTCTCCCCCCAACCGATGTGAGATCTCACAATCCACTCCCATTCGGGGCTTAGCATCCTTGCTGACACACCGCCTCGTGTACACCTCCATTCGAGACTCAGCCTCCTCGCTTGCACATTGCCTAGTGTCTGACTCGAATACCATTTATAACAGCCCAAGGTCACCACTAGCATCCTCAACCAATGTGGAACCTCACACAGCCCCTTTCCCTATTCTATCCTATTAAGATATACCAATAGATCATAAATCTGATCGGTCTTGCAGTGTGATCTATCTCCTGAAACAAACCCATGAATGGTTCCATTTAACTCAATGAAGCTCCAACCTGGTTTCTTGACAAGATTCTTCTCATACACAACACTACGTAGTTTTTCAACTTCATGCCACTGCCCAACACTAGCCTGTGTATTGCTCAACAGAGTATAATAGCCTACATTATCAGGTTCTAATTCAAGAAGCCTGTGTGCAGCATAGATAGCGATTTTATTGTCTCCATACACCCGGCAGGCACCCATAAGAGCACCCCAAATCCTACCATCACAGAGATTTGTCATTCTCAATATAATAGCAAAGGCCTCTCTTACTCTTGTTGATCTACTCAAAAGATCAACAAAACAAGTGTAATGCTCTAAATCAGGCTTAATATTGAACCTTGACCTCATTGAATAAAAGATTTCACAGCCCTCACTTACAAGGCCAGAGTGGCTACAAGCAGATAGCAGACTCAAGAACGTGACACTGTTTGGGGCCACTTCTTCACTCATCATATGGTGATATAGATTGAGGGCATTGATACCTTGTCCGTGAGCGCCATATCCCTCAATCATGGACGTCCACGCCACAACATCTTTAACTATGATCAAATCAAAACATTTTCTAGCAGAAGCAATGCTTCCACATCTTACATACATGTTCATAAGAGACGTTTCTAAGTGGGTATTACAAATCTCCAATCCATGGATTCGGATGAGGTAACAATGTATGCCTCTTCCCAGCTGCAGAGCACCCAAATGGGCGTAAGCATCAATTAAGTGTTTCAAAATTCCAAGGCTGGGTTTCAAGCCAGCAGCTTGCATTTGGCTGAAGATGTCTACTGCCTCATCAAAGTGTCCATTTTGAATAAAACTAGACATCATGGCCCCCCAAGTAATGATGCTCCTATTAGGAATTTCGTTAAACAGCCTAGTTGAATTGTCCAACTCCCCAATCTTGGCATACATATCCAACAATGAAGTCCGCAGAATGCTATCATAGAGACCAGTTTTAATTGCCAGAGAGTGCAGATTTTCACCTAGGATCAGACACATGGATTCAGATGTCTTTGTTGCTGATATAAGTATGGTTAATGTGTCAATGATGAGTGGAACTTCACCACTCATGATTTGTTTGAAGATATCAACAGCTTTCACAATATCTCCCACGGAGAAGTAAAAAGATATCAAAATATTCCAAGAAACAACATTCTTGCAATCAATTTCAGAGAAAACACGTACAAATTCATCTTCCCCACCTAGTCGACTATACATTCGTAAGAACCAATTCTGCAGACCTACATCAAACAATAAACCATTCTTAACCACAAGACATTGAATCAGCCTTCCCAGAACCAAATCCTCAGTAACACAACAAGCTTGCAGCATTGCCATCATGGTCACCGAATTCGGCTCCAACACCCTCCTCATTCCCTCAAAAAGATTCAAAGCACAAACAATAACACCGCTATTAACATATGCAGAAATCATGGACGTCCAAGAGACCAAGTCTCTATTAGGCATTTCATCAAACACTTTGCGTGCATGACCCAAACACTCACATTTCGCATAAACCTCCATCATGGTATTACAGAAATACAAATCAGAACCAAACCCCATTCGAATTCCAACACAATGAACCATTCCCGCATAGACTACATCAACGCAAATCGACATAACGACATGGTTAAGAATCGGAAACGTGAACCCATCATGCTCAACTCCCACCTCCCTCATGTTTTTATACAACATAATGGCAGATTGGAACAAACCTGAGTCAAATTGGGACTTGATGATGGAATTCCAAAGCATGGGTTCGGTGTGCGGGAAGGCGTTGAGAACAGAGACTGCACTGGGAAGGTCGTTGAACTTGGCGTACAAACGAATGAGCTTGGAGGCAATGAAAACCGTGTCGAACCCAGATGAGAGAATGAAATAGGCATGGATTTGCTTCAGAAGACGTAGATCCTGGCATGATTGTAAGAGAAGAGAAGGGGTTTGTATAAGAAAGGGTTGTGGAGAGAAGTGAAAGGTTTTCAGGTAATGGGGAGAGAGTAACGAAGGGAGTTTGAGAGAATTGGAGGAGAAGAGAAAGCGTGGGAGGCCATGGAAATGGAAGGGAATGGCGTGTGATGAAAAATGACGAGAACAGAGCAAAACCAGAGAATAGAGACGCCTATCTTTGATTTCTTTGCATAAAAAACTGCAGACCATATGTCTTGCACTATTTGTAGTATCAAGGATAGTAACTCCCATGTAAGTGACTTTGCTGGATGAATGAAGTATGAAAGAACCGTGCCCTCTAGCCCCTACATGAGTCATGTTTTGTGAATGTTTGACATGTAATATATCATGATACAAATTATGCTATGTTATAATTTATACAATGGGATGATTATGCTATGTATTGGATCTTGGTGTGAACTTAATGTTGTATAATGCATGAAACTTTCTATATGTATTAGGATACTTCTCCGTTATGATTAGTACTACCACAAAAACTCCGATATAATATACCCTTCGATATTATGTGTGCTCCTTTTCCTTTGTAGCTTTTTTGGTAGCGTGAATGTATGCTAGCTTAATGTTATATCCAAGGGGTACGTATACAAAGCCCATCTAAGAGTGCGAGCCGTGTGTAGAGAAGTATTGCACAACCAATTTGGCTCGGACTGAAAAATGGAGACCAAGATCATGATGTTTTATAAAATGATAGATCCTATCATGATTGCATGTGATTTCTTGACCCTAATAGTGGAGCTACTTACTAAGTTACATGCTACTTCCTTTAGGTAAAGGTAAGATACCCTTGTACTGATAACACTGTTGTGAAGGTCATGAACTAAAGCGAGGGTAGTTGCATTTATGTTTAAACTCTAATTTTTTCTATTTAATGGAAAGCCATTACTATATTTTTAACCCTACATTTAAATATCCTCATTTATTGCCTCATGAATAAATAAATACAAAAGAAAGAAAAAAGGAAAACAATTCTGAATTAAATATCCTCTACTAACCTATAGTTTATTAATGCAATTACAATTCAAATTTGTACTAACCTATACTAGTAATACAAATGCAATTTAACATATACTAACTTATACTATTAATGAAATTGCAATTCAACCTATATTAACCTATACTATTAAATTAGAAAGAAAATCTATCCTATGCATCTGCCATGGTCACGAATTTGCGATGCTTCTGTCGGTCTCATATGAGTGTCTTGCCTTTATTTGAAAATGTAGTAGCATGAGGCTTGAGTATTTTAAGAATACTCAGTAAATGACCCCTTATTAGGGTTATGAAGCAAACACATTCAAATGAGATGACGAGATCTATCCTTCAATCGTTCTACGGTACTATCCTAACGGGTAACTTGGATGTATACCATATACTCTACACACAGCCCATACATGCAAGTATGGACTCACCAGTCAGTTAGCACACCACTGGGCCACTTTCTTTGTCAAGCGAGCATAATCTAGAAGCTCCTTAAGCCGGACACTATTAGAACTAGTATCCGTCACGACAACATTATGTAAAACATAACGATCGTTCTCCTGCCATTGGCTGTACGCGTTCGTACCCTCGTGGTGGAATAGGGGTATCCCCCCAATGCATGAGCACACATAATGCATGAGGTCCCCAATATTTCTACTTTTATCATTGGCAAATATAATCCCACTATCCTTTTTCATTCATATCATATTACTTCTCATTTTTCAGTCCTCCTATCATGTATAATTGTAACGACCAGAAATTTCTATTTAATTTAAGGTCGCTACTATAAACGTACCATAAACATTGAATGCGGAAGACTTCCTTTAAATTCCATAAAACATAACTTTTATCTTAAAACATAGCCATGGACTTACGTGTTTCAAAAACATCTTTAAAACGACACAACAAAAGACTAAATAAAATGAATAAGAGTTTAAGTTAAAAACATCCTAATTTAGCCTAAGTCTAAGAAAATAAATACCATTACCCTATGCATGTGTCATGGTCTCGAGTTGCGATGCCGTCGTTAGCCATACAAGAATGCCTTGCCTTAACCTGAAAAATGTAGTAGCACATGACTTGAGTATTTAAAGAAATACTCAGTAAGTGACCCCACTGTTGGTGTTAAATGCAACAATCACATGCAATGAAATGATGGGATCTATCTTTCGTTTCGTTTTCCCTACGGTGCTGTCCTAATGGGTAATTTTGGACGTGTACCATATACTCTACACACAGCCCATACGTGCGAGTATGGGCTCACCAGCTAGTTTGCACACCGCTGGGCCACTTTCCTTATCCGGTGGGCATACTCTGGGAGCCCCTTATGCCGGAACCTAGTAGAACTAGTAACCGTCACGGCAGCGCTATGCAAAGCATAACGATCGTTGTCCTGCTATTGGATGTACGCGTCCGTACCCTCGTAATGGGATAGGGGTATCCCCTCAAATGCATGAGCACACATAATGCATGAGGTCCCAAAACTTTTCCATTTTCATTATTCTTTAATACAACCCCGCTAGCATTATGTACATATCATATCATTTTTCATATCGTTTCAGATATCGTCCATCATTCATATCATATCGTTTCTCATTCTTCAGTTCTTAAATCATACAAAATTCTAACGAGGTTATATTTCATGCTATTTATCATAAGTTCATGTCGTATACACACAATTTAAGAGATCTAACATAACATTCTATGCTTTTAACATAACATTTCATCATATACACATCATACCATGACATATTGCATCCCAATGTTGATGGTGTTAATATAACACATGCGGAAGCAATTTGGATTTTAGACACTTTTACAACATCAATTATAGTAAATAACTAGCATGTTCATAAGTAGTTCAAATTCTTTTTTCCTCACGAACCGGTTTCGAACCACCACTAGTGTCTTCTCCACTATCCTCCGGCCTTAGAACAGGATTGTGGAATCAGGTGAGCGACTTAAACTTGGGAGAGATTTTGTATATATGAAGAGAGTGTTTGTGAGAGGTTTTTCTTAAGGTTTTTCACCAAGAAGAAACCCTTTCATGTATTATGATCACTCTATTTATAGAGTCATGTTTGCATGTTTGCATGTTCATGCAAATTTGAGATCACAAAATTTTGACACTCAAAATTCTATTCAAATGTTTGGGATTATGTGGCAAGCATGCATGCTTGAGTTAACCAAATTTTGACACTCAAAATTCCACTCAAATTTGTGGGGTTTATTTGGCAAGCATGCAAGTTTGGTTAAACCAAATTTTGACACCTCAAAATTCAACTAACATGGATTTTTCCATTAAATGAAGTCAACCTTTTGACTTTCTTCATTTTGATTCAACAATCAATTTAAATTATTAATTTCAAATTAAAGTAATATTAAATGATTAATTAAACTATTTAATTAATATTTAATATTAATTCAAATGTCAATCTCAATTAATTCCGACACATATTTGATTAAGATATTTAAATCTTATTTAAATATCTCAGATTCTCTCTTTGTTTAATTCGTAAATAAAACAAAAATGCGGTTAAATATATCGTATATATGTAGCGCATTCTCCCTAATTTGAATTCGAACACTTCGAACTCACTCGTCACACTGTTTTATGGTTTAGTTCGATATGAGCTAGCAGAGGGACCTAATGGATCTATAGATCATGGGCTCCAATGATCCAAGATTAACCGGTTAAACTCATTAACCTTGTTAACCAACATTCGTTAACTACTAGGACATTCCACTATAGCCTAGTAGTTGCACTCCCCTCACTATAGATATATTTCTGTCCATTTGATATAACCATGATTAGTAAGTCGATCCTTCACAGGTTGTTCGTAACTAGAGCTGGGTTAATTTACCGTTTTACCCCTGAAGTTACTTCTTGTTAAGAATCAAAATCCGAAAAGTCTTCTTTGTAGTTATAATGCCCAAATATCAAGTCGGCTCATTCGTATTTCACTAATCCTCTAATGAACAATTGGTTTGTGGTCCAACCAGTAAACCGAATCTCTCTCAGGCCAATGAGAGGGTGGGGCCCCTTGTTCAAGACCTGGCGTCAATACTTAAGAGAACTACCTCTTTTCTATCCCTAAAAGTGGGTAGGAGTGAATTCCATCTTGCACCCCACGTCCCCAGCCATTTACCCAGTCTTACCCCTGAAATGGGAGGCCTATTGAGTCGGCGAGCATGAGCCACTCTCACCCATGCAAATCTAAGGATAATTCCTAATAAATAGGAGTTCATGGTTAGCTCAGGATGAAGATCGAGTTATCTAGGTCATTGAATAAAAAGAAAATCAGTCTCAACAGTAAACGACATCATAAAGTGAGAGTGATTTTCTTCATGGTCTGATCTTATGCAATACTCATTGCATAGGACGCCCCCACTCACATGTCTCCACATGTACAATTTTAGTGATAACATTGTTTATATCATATACAAAAGTGGGCCGCATCCATAGTGTCCCCAGAATAAGGTACTCATTCTTATCCTTATACTATAAATCATTTTGACTATATACTTGAACTTGATCAACTCTTATGTCTCTACATATAGTTCAAGTAATCATACTATAGCCAGAGTGTTCTTAGTTTATTAGATTTAGATTAATGATCCTAAAGTTCACTTTATTCAATAACAATCTTTACTGAATAAACAATAATAATAACTTTATTGAAAATAGAATATGTTTTTGTTTACAAACTATGAGTTTTAGGACATAAAACCCAACAAACTCCCACTTGGACTAAAACTCTAGTGGGGTTTTATAACGTTGAGTAGAGAGAAAGACATAAATACAATAAGCTAGGGCATCACATACTCATGCCTTTTCTCCCACTTGCCCTAGATTACATAACTCGTAGTCCTAGACTCACTAGGTGCCCTTCAAACACTTTAGCCGTGAGGGGCTTTGTAAATGGATCAGCAATGTTGTGCTCTGATGCTATCTGTGTGACGATCACATCTCCTCGTTGCACAATCTCCCTTATGAAATGATATTTGCGCTCAATATGTTTTCCTCGCTTATGGCTTCTTGGTTCTTTTGAATTTGCAACTGCTCCACTGTTATCACAATAAAGAGTGACAGGAATATGCATATTTGGAACGACTTCCAAATCAGTTAAGAACTTCCTAAGCCATACAGATTCTTTCGCTGCTTCATAAGTAGCAATATACTCAGCCTCCATGGTGGAATCAGCAATGCAACCTTGCTTTATGCTTCTCCATATTATTGCTCCTCTGTTCAGAGTGAAGACAGATCCTAATGTCGATTTCCTCGAATCTACATCGATCTGAAAATCTGAATCAGTGTACCCTGTAAGGATCAGATCCTTAGCACCGTACATTAGCATATAGTCCCTCGTTCTCCTAAGATACTTGAGGATATTCTTAACGGTAGTCCAATGAGCACGTCCCGGATTGGACTGATATCTGTTGACAATTCCCACAGCATAGCATATGTCGGGTCGGGTACATAGCATGGCATACATCAGACGACCGACCGCTGATGCATAGGGAATGTGTCTTATATCCTCAACTTCTTGAGGTGTCTTAGGACTTTGTTCCTTCGACAAATGAACTCCATGCCTGGAAGGTAATAATCCTTTCTTAGAGTCCTGCATCTTATATCGAATCAACATTTTGTCGATGTACGATGCCTGAGACAATGCTAGTGTTTTGTTCTTGCGATCCGAACAATTTGGATTCCAAGAACAAACTGTGTCTCTCCCAAATCTGTCATTTGGAATTGTGTCGCTAGCCAATGCTTAATGTCAGTCAGAAATCCCACATCATTTCTAATGAGTAAGATATCGTCAACGTACAACACCAGGAAAACTACTATAGAGTTGACTATCCTTTTATAAACACAAGGTTCGTCAATATTCTGTTTAAAACCATAAGATTTGATCGCAATATCAAACTTTATATTCCAGGATCGGAGATGCTTGCTTCAACCAATAAATAGATCTTTTAAGCTTGCAAACCCTTTGCTCGTGATCCTGTTCAATGAACCCCTCTAGTTGAGCCATTTAGATACTCTCTTCAAGATTGCCGTTTAGAAAGACTTTCTTAACATCCATTTGCCAAATTTCATAATCATAAAATGTGGCAATAGACAAGAGTATTCTAATCGATTTAAGCTAGCAACAGGAGAGAAGGTTTCTTCATAGTCCACCCCCTCTCTTTGGGTATAACCCTTTGCTACTAGTAGAGCTTTAAAGATTTGTACCTTACCGGTTTGGTCTCGTTTCCTCTTATAGATCCATTTGCAACCAATAGGTTTTACCCCATCTGGTTGATCTACAAGTTCCCAGACTGAATTGAAGTACATCGACTCAATTTCAAGATTCATGGCTTTGATCCACTGATCTCTATCTTCATCATTCATTGCCTGATTATAGGTCAATGGATCCTCAATGGCATCATCAGGTATGATGACTTGAGTTTCGGCCAAACCCAAGTAACGATCGGGTTGAGTTATAACCCTCCCCTACGTCGAGGTATTCTCAACTCTTGAGAAGGATGTGATTGACCAAAAGTGTCAGCTCCATCAACAACTCTTGTTGAAGGACCAGCTTGATCAACAACTCTTGTTGTTTTATTAGTAGCTTCTTTAGAAATCTCACTTAATACTAGTTTGCTGTGAGGTTGATGATTTCTTACATGGTCTTCCTCTAAGAATGTAGCGTTTGTTGATACAAACACTCTATTTTCTTGAGGGTCATAAAACAAACCACCTTTCGTCTCTTTGGGGTATCCTACGAATAGACAGAATTTTGAACAACGTTTTAATTTCTTGGGGTTTTGCAACAACACATGTGCTGGACATCCCCAAATTCTGAAGTGACGTAAACTATCTTTACACCCTTTCCATAACTCATAAGGTGTTTCTGAAACACTCTTAGTAGGAACCATGTTCAAAATGTATGTAGCAGTCTCCACTACATATCCCCAAAACGGATCGGGTAATTGAGCGAAACTCATCATAGACAGAACCATGTCTAACAAAGTTCTATTTCTCCTTTCTAATACACCATTTTGTTGAGGCATACCAGGGGCTAAGAGTTGAGATCTTATTCCATGTTCTATCATATAGTCTTGAAATCTTAAGTTCATGTACTCTCCTCCTCGATCTGATCGAAGGGTTTTAATAGTTTTACCTAATAGATTCTCAACCTCAGTCTTATACTCTCTGAATTTTTCAAGAGCTTCGAACTTGTAACGCATTAGGTAAAGATAGTCATACATTGAATAATCATCAATAAAACTGATGAAATATTCATATCCTCCTCGTGCTTTGACATTCATTGGATCACAGAGATCTGTATGCACGAGTTCTAAGGTTTCTTTGGCTCTATAACCTTTTTCGGAAAACGACTGTTTAGTCATTTTACCTTCAAGACAAGACTCACATAGAGGTAAAGAGTTTTCTTCTAACTCATTTAGAAGTCCTCTTTTAACCACTCTCTCAATCCAATTGAGATTAATGTGGCCTAGTCTTAAGTGCCAAAGATAGGTATTAGGAGAAATATTTTGTCGTTTATTTTGAGTTTTAGCAGTTTTAAACATCTTGGTATTTAAAATGGCTTTTGTTTCGCTCGGTTTTAACATATATAAGTTGTTTTTTAGTTTTGCAGAACAAATATGAATATCTTTTTTGCAAATGAACACTTCATTGATTTCAAAAGATACTTTATACAATTGTTCTAATAAGATATAGATATTAGATTTCTTTTCATTTTAGGAACAAAAAGTACATTATCTAATATAACGAATCTATCTCCAAAAAAATAACTTTAAATTTCCTACTGATCTTGCTTAGACAACCTCTCCTATTCCAACCGTGAGTGTTATCTCGCCATCCGCAAGCATTCTCCAGGAGCTAGTTTCCTGGTAAAAAGAACAAATATGATTAGTCGCCCCTGAATCTAGTATCCAAGTTGAGTTTACATAATCTACTAAACATATTTCTATAACGAGTAAATCATATTTACCTTGTTGTGTCTTTTCGGCTTTCTTCTCTGCAAGGTATTTTGGGCAGTTTCTCTTCCAGTGCCCGTTTTCGTTGCAATGGAAACATTTTTCCTTTATCTGCTTTTTGAACCTTGTGTTTGCGGTTAGTAGGAATCTTATTTTTCCCTTTACCCTTCTTCTTCATCAAAACACTTTTAGAAGTTGAAGGTCCAGACTTATTTTTGGAGGACGATCCTCGTAGTAGTTTCTTGGAAATAACAACATTTGCTTCTCCTGTTTGTCCCTTGTTCGTTAAGAGGGATTGATAAGTCTGTAGCTCATTGAGAAGAGTAGTCAAGTTATATTCTATTTTGTTCATTACCACATTTGTGCGGAACTGGAAGAAGCTCTTCGGAAGAGACATCATGATAAACTGGCTTGACTCTTCTCATCAATGACAACTTCATTTTCTTCTGCCACATTGAAATGGAGCATCATGCCCAGGACATGTTCTCTAACTTAGGTTCCTTCTTTCATATGACAGTTGTAAATGTATTTTATGGCTTCATGTCTAAGGGAGAAGGACGGTTGTCCAAACATCCCTTTTAGAGATTCCATAATCTCTTTAGCAATACCCATAACATCGTGTTTCTTAGCCAGAACATCAGATATGCTGGCTAGAATGTACACTCGGGCTTTGTCATTTTCCTTCATCCATATGTCATATGCATCCTGAACTGTTCGGTTTGCATTTGAGCTGGGGTTTGGAGGATATTCCTCAGTTAAAACAAACCTTAAATCATCAATTACCAGTATTGTGTTTAGATTTGATTTCCAAGTTGCGTAATTGTCGCCGTTTAATTTCTCAGAAGCGAGTAATTGTACTATTGAGTTTGTCATGCTGTGATATAAAGAAAATTTTATTAGTGATTTGACTTAATCCTGTTTAATCCAATCAATTTTAGCAAATGTAATAATGTACCCAAAAATTATTAATTTGCAACGATACTTTAATGAGTTAGAGCAACTGCTACCGAGTGGCAATCAATCACTCATTCACTAAACTAAGATATTCTTGACTTTAAACACTAATCCCAGAATAACTCTTGTTCCTATAGTGTTTTTAGTTATCGCTATTTTGGTCAAGAATATACTAACTCTAAGTAATTCTTCGTAAGTGTGACTTGCCATTTTCAGACCTCAGAGATCGGTCCCAACAATGCTATCGAATGAAAGAGTCAAAGTTGGGAACGAACCTAAGAAATCCTATCCATTTCTAAAGCTTGTGTGGTTTCAACTCCATGTTACGACCCTCCGAATGGGTAGTTGCTCTAGGGCAACATGCAGGTGGAACATGGGAATCTCATGGTGCAACCTAGTGGTGGAGACCATAGGAGGTGTTGATATACTTCCTTCTCCCACTTACTATAAATGCTTTCTCTATTCACCTTTTTATTGACTCATGCAAATACCTTCCGAATGGAGGACGCTCCCAGGGCGACACAAGGCCGAGCATGAATCTCACGGTGTAAATTGTTCAGAGAGCGTAAAAGGAAAGCGATGTATCTCGTATATTTTTTTCCTCCCACTAAGTATTTTAGACGGTTGGGTATACTTATTACTTAGGTATATTCCGGTTAATTAAATATAACTTAAGTCTATGTGATTTTTCTAAAACTTATATCACTTAAGCATGCTCATAAAACTGGGCTAACTAAGCTCAAGTACTGGTCCGATCTCCAGGTAGTAGGTGTTCCGTAAACCGTCAACTTATGTACCTTCAGCCTTAGACAAGATCGTGCTAGGTGAGCTTTCTCGTAACCGCAATTTTGTAAGACATTGACCTATTTTAACTATTAAAATTGATCGTGCTCGGTTCTTAAATCTAAGTGAGCATGCACTTATCTTTATTATAGATTTTAACGTCTATCTCGTTTTATGACGTTGAAAATAACCTATAACATGCATCTAACATGCTTTATATAACAATTATACAATCATCTATTCCATGCAATAATATAACAATTTATATCTATCACTCATGGAACCCTAAACATGCATACTATACATTATAATACTTACAACATACTTGGAATGCATGAAACATGCTTAGCCTATGGTGGGATTTTAAATCTATATGACATACTTTATGCATATACATTTTCTATTTAATTAAAACATACATTCATAATGCATAATTAATTAAACACGCTAAAGTGGATTGGTTTTGGCATTTTAAAACAAGCAATTGACTAAATTATTACATTAATAATTAAAAATAACTTGAACTACTCTCGAGGATTATGAACTGGGCGAACGAACCCTTAAAAATGTTGAACCAGACCCCAAAGGCAGAAAAAAACACTCGAACTGCCTCTTCCATCTTCTTCTTCGGTTCAGCTTGCTATCTCTTCCATTTTCGATAAATTACAACCTAAAATGGACACTAATGACTCCATAAAAGTTAGAGACCTTTCGTCATTCATTAAAGCGCATACACATTAGGCTTATTACAATAATTGTATCCAATGGAAGCATAAAAAAATGTCAAAACCAAAACTATCCACTTTAGCAACCACAAAATTTCATTCATGAAATGGTACCCACCATGATCAAATTAATGTAAATAAAGTGACTAAAACTTGCTCTGATACCAATTGAGAGTGTTAATATAATACATGCGGAAGCAATTTGGATCTTAGACACTTTTAGAACATCAATTATAGTAAATAACTAATATGTTCATAAGTATTAAAACTTAATGAGTTTGAATACTAACATTTTGTAGTTCAAATTCCTTTTTCCTCACGAACCGGTTTCGAACCACCACTAGTGTCTTCTCCACTATCCTCCGACCTTAGAACGGGATTGTGGAATCAGTTGAGTGATTTAAACTTGGGAGGGATTTTGTATATATGAAGAGAGTGTTTGTGAGAGGTTTTTCTCAAAGTTTTTCATCCAGAAGAAGCCCTTTCATGTATTATGATCACTCTATTTATAGAGTCATGTTTGCATGTTCGCATGTTCATGCAAATTTGAGATCAAAAAATTTTGACAGTCAAAATTCTACTCAAATGTTTGGGATTATGTGGAAAGCATGCATGCTTGAGTTAACCAAATTTTGACACTCAAAATTCCACTCAAATTTGTGGGGTTTATTTGGAAGCATGCAAGTTTGGTTAAACCAAATTTTGACACCTCAAAATTCCACTAACATGAATTTTTCCATTAAATGAAGTCAACCTTTTGACTTTCTTCATTTTGATTCAACAATCAATTTAAATTATTAATTTCAAATTAAAGTAATATTAAATGATTAATTTAACTATTTAATTAATATTTAATATTAACTCAAATGTCAATCCCAATTAATTCTGACACATATTTGATTAAGATATTTAAATCTTATTTCAATATCTCAGATTCTCTATTTTCGTTTAATTCGTAAATAAAACAAAAATGCGTTTAAATATATCGTATATATATAGCTTATTATCCCTAATTTGAATTCGAACATTTCGAACTCACTCGTCACACTGTTCTATGGTTTAGTTCGATATGAGCTAGCAGAGGAACCTAATAGATCTATAGATCATGGGCTCCAACGATCCAAGATTAACCGGTTAAACTCATTAACCTTGTTAACCAACATTCGTTAACTACTAGGACATTCCACTATAGCCTAGTAGTTGCACTCCCCTCACTATAGATATATTTCTGTCTATTTGATATAACCATGATTATTAAGTCGATCATTCACAGGTTGTTCGTAACTAGAGCTGGGTCAATTTACCGTTTCATGATTGTCATTTGTATGAACTGACAGGTCTGCTACTCGAGACACATTACAAAATAGAAAAAGTAGTATAATATATTAAAAAGATAATGTTTCTAAATATTTGAGTTCATAATTATACAAATATTATCATAGTAAGGTCAATGAGGGGAGTACACCAATTGTTGGGCAACAAAGTCAACACAAAGAATTAGAAAAGAAATATGAAAACTTGAGAGTTGTGAAAAGCCTAAATTGGAAAGAATGTTAGTGGCCAAGAACAATGTAGTGTTATGAAAACTAGCTAGATTGAATTTTCAAAGATTAATGTAAATTTTTTGAAAATTGAGAGAAACCTTTTGAGCATGTTTGCAATGGCTTAGCCATGCAGCATCAGCGTGATGCTTCAAATACTCTTTCTTATGATTACATACTAATGGTTCGTGAGGTCAGAAGTCTTTCTTTAATGTTAAAGATATTTAGTCCTAAATTATAACTTACCATATATATCATATTTGATCTTTTATTATAGGATATTTGTCTTCTATTACAGCTCACCATAGGTATCATGTTTGCCTTTTATTACAGGCTCTTTTCATTTATTGTTATTCCCCTATCCTTTATAATTTATTTGATTATTTGAGAACTTCATTTAGGTGTGGTGGTTTCAGCAAATACATGAGATTATAAAACGTAGGGTAGCGTGCTTATCAACAATGTGAAGTTAACACGACAATAATAGTAGGTTCTAAAACACAAAAACATGGGGATAAATTTCAAATATTGAGGCGCATAAAAGATATGGACCAACAACTAAAAATGATAGATCCACTACAAGGTATTTGGTCTAGTGGTATGATTCTCGCTTCGGGTGCGAGAGGTCTCGAGTTTGATTCTAAAAAAGCATGCAATATAATAACAAACAAAGGAAATTTGTGTATGCATGATTCTCTTCTAATCTTGGAAACTACGAGGATTCCTCTCCTTTCTTGACATCAAGACTTACTTTTTTGGAACTTGGACCATAAACAGTCATCTACTCTTACTCCTACTCCCTTCTCTAAGAATCAACATAGCATAATCATTCCATGAAGGCAGAGGTAGTCTTATAAAAGAAGATGAGGGTACCACTTTCAAATCATTCCATGAGGACTTGAGAAAGTTTTGTAAAAGGAGATGAGAGTACCACTTTCTATTGCAGAATTTCTATGTGAATAGAGAATGAACCATATTCTTGGGAGATAAGATAGAGCCTCGAGCCTAACTTCAAAGGCATTACACAAATTGTTCTATGATATTTTTTCTAGGAACTCTTTGTTATGTTGTCCGCTGAAGGTTTCACGAAAGGGACACAGATTCTCTATTGCACTGATCTCCCAATAGAAGTTTTACCTAGGTCATCTATCGTCACAATTCTTTTAAGGAAGATGCGCCCAAATAACCGGTGAACAATAACATTTAAAGAAGTTTCTGAGAGCGATAAGAGGATTGTGATAGAAGTTGCCCTAGGTAAAACTTTTTTAAATGTCTTAGCCAATCATGACCTCATAGTGAGGAGTCTCTTGGACAACAATAACATATGGACAACAAATGTCTTAGCCAATTGTGACAGTCATGATTGCTCAAGGTGTGTCGCCCAAATAACCGGTAAACAATAACATTGCCCAAATAACCGCCTTGGACAACAAATTGTTTACAAGAATGGCTGAGACATGCAACATGCAACCACAAGAAACACGCCTTGGCCAATCATGACTGCGACATCTGCCCCACACAATTTATTGGATGAGGCTGACTTTAGGTCTCTCGATGCACTTCCAGCTGATCTCATATTGAGGAGTCTCTTCCAACCTACTAGGTGATGTTGAAAATCACTTCTCGGTTTGTTGAGTCTTCATGTCTTCTCTATTCGTTTCTTTCCTACTTTCTTCTCTTGAAACTTTTTCTTATTTGTATGACGTCATACCACCTGCTTCTGCTTGATGTCTTCTTGGTCAAAATAATAATGTTTCAAGTTACTAACATGGACAACAAGGTTAGTCCGCATCCATAAGAGCAATTAGATTCTATATGATGTCTTCATAATCTTATGGATAACTTTAACTAGTCCATAGTATTTTCACACTCGCCTTTGGTTTTGTTGCTTTGAACTCGAAGTTGATCTGACCTTAACTTATATGAACTCTTTATTTTTCTTGAAATTATTGTGGTTGACGCTTCCGACTGACCCTTCTCTTCATCCATCTAGATGATATTTCTGTGTGAACATGTGTTGCTTCAGTAGTTTGTTTTTGTCTCCCTTCTTTAGTATCTGACCTTGTTTTTGTCTCTCCTGGTAGGGATAAATCCATTATCTGACCTTGTTTTGTGTCGTGGTGTTCATGTAATGGTAACAAGGTTTCTATTGAGGTTGGCTCACTCGAGCTCCCCTTTTCAATTACAACAATAGCAGCAAGCGTGGATTCATCATGGCTATGATTCTTTCTCAACTGTAGTATAGACATCATTTTCAAACCTCTTGGTTGATGGATGTTTTTCTATATGATTGTCGGGTTAGACTCCGTTACTACTAGACATTTTGCTAGGGGCATGTAAATGACTTTGTGTTCCAGCAGGACGTTCATTCCTAACACGACGTCGAAGTCATCCATTTCAACTATCACTAAACAATTTGCCTAGTTCAAGGCTCCAACTTGATTAGAGTTCTCATTGTAACTCTTAAGACAGGTAAAGCTTCCAATTTGATGGCGTTCATCTTTCCTGTATCTTGATGCCAAAGGATGTTAAATATTTTGCATCGGTCTCCATCATGAGTTGTGGGTGGCTCTAGAGTTGACAATGGTGTTCCTTACTACTTTGTGCTTTATCCAGACCTCAACATACATAATATATATATATTCATGTAACAATAACACATATGGTCCAGGGAAGAATTGTAACTCTTATGCTCATTAATATTATAATGCCTACCACCTAAATTATAACCTAAAGTTGATAATTGATGTCCAATTAGCCAACCCTAAATTTGTAATCATTGTGGAGTGATTGAAATTACAATGGAAGTAGTTTCAACTCCTAGTACCTTAAATGGAGTTGGTCTCTTCTAATAAAACACGAATTTCTCTTTAATATCATTAATACAATTATGCTTCATATTGAACCTATCAAACATGAAACTAAAAATGCGTTCAATTTAACTCCATTTTATTGTCATCTTGAATGAAGTGTAGGATATATTCTTAATTTACCTTGATATTTCATATTAGTTAAGCTTTTTGCAAAATCACAATTAGACAACAACAAAGATGAACTTGGGTCTCTTCAACTAAATTCATATTATGCTAAGAAACAAATTTTTTACTCGCAAGAAGTAAAATATGCAACTTTAACTAAAATTTCATCCAAACAAATTTTATTGCCATACAATATAGATGACAATAATAGCCTTCAAACAAAAACTAGAGTAGTTGTGGTGAACGGGATAGAAACTTTAGTGTTCATCCATAATATACAACCACTACCTAAATCATGACCTAAAAATTTGAAAACATAAGTTGTAGTTGAAAATTACATAAAACAATCCCCTAAATCCAAGAACTCGTGTCCAATTAGTCAATCCTAAAGATAGTAACTAACATAGAAGTAATTGAAGCTCCACACGAAGTAATTTAAAGTTCTAGTTACTTAACTAAAGTTTATCTCGTCTTTAATGAAACATGAGTTGCACTTAAAGTTCATGAAATGTTTATGGACTCCAACTCTTAGTACTATTAATGAAATTATATTTCATATGAGTTTATCATAAATCAAACTATGGTACATTCAATACAACTTCATTTTCTTGTCATACGAAACAAAATAGAAGAATTAAATTAAACAAACTGATGAACTGAGCAGAATAAATCCAACCCAAACTGATTAGTTTGATTCATTTGTTGGGTTGCAGTTTATTTGATAACACTTGCATATTAGAACAATTCAATATTACATACCTTACTTACAAGTAAAATACTAGACCATCAACTTTTTGTTTTATAGTCCAACAACCGCTCAAAAAAATAGATTTCAAACTTGAGAGAAAAAAATATATTGAGTAGGAGTTAAAAATGTTGTAATTTTTTAGAAAGGGTATTTGGTTTAGTGATATGATTCTCACTTTGGGTGCGAGAGATCTCGAGTTCAATTCTCGGAATGCCCCCATTATGTTCAACCTAGTGTAATATTCTTGCTATTAATATCATTTTATCTTTTCCACTTTCAATAGGCATGCCTATCCAAATCTTAACTTTCGATATTTGCTTTACTTGTGTACTCCACCATATTGCTACACTATTTTCGCAAACCCTATGTAAATAATTTAACCGCGGTCTATATCTAAAAGATATAATAATAATTGCTAATGAATTTCATTAACAATGAAAATAAATGAAATGATGATGATACATTCCATAAATAACTTTAAATATAGTCTGTAATAAGGGCATTTAAATATAGTCTGTAATAAAGGCATTTGGTCTAGTGGTATGATTCTGCTTTATGTGCAAGAGGTCTCGAGTTTGATTCTCAGAAAGCTCCTCCAAAAGAAAAAAAATGAAAAAAATATAATAGTTATAAAAAAATTATTAATGGGCCTAACCCATGGGAATGTGTGGCAATGCACCACTTCTACTTTTATATAAATTTCATATATTGAGCAAGGAAAATATATAGACTAGCAACTAAGAATTATAAATCTACTACAAAGGCATTTGGTCTAATGGTATGATTATCATTTTGGATGTGAGAGGTCTCAAGTTTGATTCTCAAAATGCCCCCAATGAACCAAGTAGATGAGAATAGGGAGTGAAACATATTCTTGGAAGAATAAAGATTGTCTCGAGCCAGACTTCAAAAAGAGCATTACACAAATTGCTCTATTGTATTCTTTCTAGAAACTTTTCATTATGTTGTATTGCTCTATTGTATTCTTTCTAGAAACTTTTCATTATGTTGTATTGCTCTATTGTATTCTTTCTAGAAACTTTTCATTATGTTGTCCGCTATCGTCACATAGGTCATCTGTTGTTACAATCTTTTTAAGGAAGATGCGCCCAAATAACGGATGAAAAAGTTTCAGAGAGCCATAGGTTCGAATCCTGTCACCTTGATGTGGTATTCTCAGGGGCCGAAGTGCAAAGCCCCGTAGCCTATCGGTGGTCAGGAAGGCAGGCGAACCGTGAACACTGAAAAAAAAAAAGATCTCCTTTTCTATCACACGAAGAATTGTCAATCTTTTGTCTTTTGAAACCCCTTACCTTATCAGTCATCAGGCAGGTTTTTGGTATCATATATCGAGATAATTATTATGAAAAAGCTATTTCACTAGTGTGACTTAGATACCCTTTCTATGTGGTATCAGTCATGTTATTTGAATAGCCTGAAGTCATCATAGCCTCTCAACCGGTTCCGAAGACTCCTTCGGCATCAATGTGCTCCAATGAAAGAGATCAGACCCTTTCCTGAACCAGAATCGGACACAAAACGCCGAGGTAGAAAGTCGAAAGCGAGCTCTTTTCGGGTATACCCAATCTCGAAGCCCAATTAGCTCACGGACTCTCTCCTCAATCCTAGCGAGTATGAGTGCTTGGTAAGAGAGAATGTCAAATGAGAAAGACATTCGATTACGGCAACATTCACAACTACCAAAGTGCACTAAACCTAGTAGAGATCTTCGACCTAATGATAATGGAACTTCAAGCCCATTTAATCAATCCGCTTTGTACCTTTGTTAGAGTTATGTTATAGATATTTGGTTCAATTTCAACAAGTGGGGTTGAGGTGATTCAAATGGTTAATGCGATAATCAAGTCGTTTTCGAGGTCTCTCTTGTTGAACGACATCATGGTTGAGATGAGCAGGTGATTCAAATGGTTAATGCGATAATCCAATCGTTTTCGCGGTCTCTCTTCTTGAACGACATCATGGTTGAGATGCGCACCCGAGTGAGTTTGAAAAGTTGGGCTGTAGAGAACCACACCTCAAGCTAAGTTCATGTGGGCTTAACAAACTTAAAATCCAAGAACACAACCCCTTAAATGAAAACCGGGATGCTAAGGAATTAAAAAGATTTATTTTTGACGTAGAACAATACTAGAAGGTTACTTGAACTTGCTCATAGGACCTAAGAGTTACGTTGGTCACAATGCATCTCATGGACGATGCAAAACTATGGTGGCGCTCGAAGGTGAATGGTAAAAAAAAAAGGGTCATGCACCATAAACTCATGGGAAGACTGTTGATGGAATCGATGCAATCGACGCTCCTCTGGATGGGTTGCCAATCAAGGACCCGATGTTTGATGTTGATCCTTTTGAAGAAAGATCCAAATGATCGAACAGCTCGAAACATCTCGGTAACTCTGAGAATTCTATCACACACATGAAAGGACGTGTCGAAGAGTTAGACATTACCCAAAACATTATCGTAAAACTCATTAGCGATTAGACAAAAGACTCCAAGACAACTACACTTAAAATTCATTGTTGTCCTACGGTTTGTATATTTTGCTTTCACACAGGAGATTCTGGTTTAATTCTCTGAAATGGAATATTATTTTCTTATTTCTTTTTATTTTATAGTTTCATCTTTTGTCACCAATTATATTTAAACTTTGCCTAAGTTTGAGAGGCACTTTAATGGTCAAGTTCAATAGTATCTTAGATTAAAAATACTTTTATGAACATTGTACCGATGTTAGTGTTATGTTATAGATATTTGTTTCAATTTCAACAAGTGGGGTTGAGGTGATTCAAATGGTTAATGCGATAATTCGGCTATTTTTTAGGTCTCTCTTGTTGAACGCTATCATGGTTGAGATGAGCACTCGAGTGAGTTTGACAAGAAGACTCGAATTTAAACTTTACCTACGTTTGAGAGGCACTATAATGGTCAAGTTCAATGGTATTTTAGATTAAAAAAACCTTTTATGAACTTTGTACCTTTGTTAGTGTTACTTTGTACGTTTGTTAGTGCTATGTTATAGACATTTGGTCAAGTTCAACAAGTGGGGTTGAGGTGATTCAAATGGTTAATGTCACTTTATTTGATTCAAATTGTTAATGTGATAATCCAGTTGAACAGTTACCAATTATTTCTAAGGGCTCTCTTATTGAACGCCAACAAGTCTGAAATGATTGAGATGAGCACCCGAGTGAGTTTGACAAAATTGAAATAAAATCAAATAAAATCACTCAAAAAAACAATAAAATTGAAAAAAAAAAATAGCCTTATGACACTTCCTTCAACTTGAAGGGGCGGTAAACCAAGGATTCCTTCGCCCAAGACCCATGATCCAACTCTCAACATGGTAATGATAAGCTATAGAATCATTCCAAGAACCTCAATGGATGGGTTACAAACTCACATTACCAATCTCGACAATTGGACGTGTCACCGACGTTAGAAAAACGACCGCATCAGAGCAAGTCATGGGGATAGAAGATCCCGTTGAAGGATGATAGACCAACCGTAATCTTTAGCCCAACGAGCCAAGCTTTTGTAGAAGCAAGAACCCTTGTATTAAAGAAATTTACACCTTCTTATACAAAATTTGGATAAACCAAGAGATAAAGCTAGAATTAGATTATGAGATCCAAGAGTGAGAAGCAAGATTTGAAACTTAAAAACGACAAAGATATGCTCAGATTTCTATAACGGGGGACCTCTCAACTTAAGAGATCAATTTCATTGATCACAAATATGTTTTTACATAATAATTTGTGGGTATTTATAGTCTCCCCACAAAAAAAGTTAGTGCCCGTGATTTAGTCTCGATCCTTTAAATCTCCACAGAAGACGAAGTCAATTTGAGCATTACAAACTTTATGAAATTAAAATAATAAATAAAATTTTCTAACCACTCATGAAATGTTGCTTGCAACTTCATCCGCTACTTCAACCATGCAAATATTTACTTTTGAATCTCCAAATGATCTTGACTCAAACGAATCAGCTTGTAACACATGAAATGACTGTTGAACCTAGCCTATCCAATTTTGTAGATGAAGTATGAATGCTTGTTGAATTTTCTTGGCCTTGGGTTGTGTAATAGGTTCAGTTGGAACATCGTGATTCTTATCATCATCCCCCTCTTCAAAAGGATTCGTCCTCGATTCAGAAAAATCATCACCTACATCAAAAGAACTCAACTCAGTAACATTGAAAGTAGAATGTACACCGTGATTCTTATCATCATCCCCCTCTTCAGGATTCGTCCTCAAATCAGAAAAATTATCACCTACATCAAAGGGACTCAACTTAGCAACATTGAAAGTAGAATGTATTGACAACAGAAAAATTATCACCTACATCAAAGGGACTCAACTTAGCAACATTGAAAGTAGAATGTATTGACAATTCTATAGGAAGATCAATTTTATTGTTCCATGCAATAAAATGAGTCATTTTACTAAATGTATTACGAAGCATTTATAGTCAAATAAATAAGTAGGAATCCAAGCTATCTTTAGATCTACAGACAACACTCCCAATTGAATTGAGCTATCTATGCTTAACATTAAAATGAAAATTCATCAATAAAATTATTTGCACTAATTCATTGAAATTTTAAAAAGAAATCATCTCTAAATTTAGATAAGATAGTAAGTTATACTCTCTCCTAACTAAGCTATCCCGTGTAACATTGAAAATTTAGAAATTTTAAAAAGAAATAGTCACTAATTTTAGATTGAATAGTCAGGTTATGCAACTTAGTCAACTTGAACCTGGATCAAACCGGTGACCAATTGAGATCTTTAGTGACTCTCTCCCAACTAAGCTATCCCCTGTAACATTGAAAATGAAAATTCGGAAATTTTAAAAAGAAATAATCACTAATTTTAGATTGAATAGTCATGAGTCAAGTTATGTGACTTGAATCAGGTGCGGTGAAGGTGGATCGAAGAACATGTGGCCTTCAGATTTTCAATCTGACGCTCTCAAAACTGAGTTATCCTCACTAATATTTGGAAAAAAAAAAATCATAAATAAAGGTATTTCCGCTAATTCATTATATTTTAAAAAGAAGTAATCACTAATTTTAGTTTGAATAAAGTTATGCAACTTAATGGACTTATGTAACGTAAACCAAGTGTCGTGAACGTGGATTAAACATGTAACCTTCAGATATTCAATCCCAACTGAGCTATCCCCGCAATCATTAAAAATCAAAAATTCATGTGTAAGGGTATTTTCGCTATTTCATTATTCATTGAAATTTTAAAAATAAATAATAACTAATTTTTTATTGAATAGTTAGCTTATGCAAATGGAAACCGGTGCCGTGAACGTGAAGATTAAACACTTGAACTTTAAATCTTCAATCTAACGCTCTCTCAACTGAGCTATCCACACTAACATTAAAAATGAAAATTCATCAGTAAAGGTATTTTCGCTAAATCATTTTAATTTTAAATAGAAATAATCACTAATTTTTAATAAGATATTCAAGTTATCCATCTTGTATAAGGTGTGGTGAACTAGAACACTTTAGGTATTTCCGATAAATCATTGAGATTTCAGAAAGGAATAATGACTAATTTTAGATTGAATAGTCGGATTATACAACTAGAATCAGGTACGGTGAACGTGGAGATCAAACACGTGACCTTCAAATCTTCAGCCTGATGCTCTCCCAATAGAGCTATCCCCGCTAATATTAAAAATGAAAATTCATAAGTAAAGGTACTTCCGCTAATTCATTATATTTAAAAAAGAAATAATCACTAATTTTAGATTGAATAAGAAAGTTGTGTTTTTAGATTGTATAGTCAGGTAATAAACTTGTATTAGGTGCGTTGAATGTGGATAAAACACGTGTGATCTTCAAATCTTCCGTCTAACAATCTCCCAACTGAGCTACTCTTGCTAACATTAAAAATGAATATTCATCAGTAAAGGTATTGGGTACGCTTCTGGAAATTCAACAAAAGGCAATAGTATTAGACCGAGATGCCAGATTTAAATCTCACTTCTGGAAAATTCAACAAATATTGGAAGATATGTTGAGGGTATATGTGATGCATTTTGCTGAAAGCTGAGATAAGTACCTACCCCTTATGAAATTCGCTTATAATAATAGTTGCCAAGCCACCATACAAATGGTCACATACGAGGTTCTCTATGGACGAAGATTTTGATCCCCAATCTTTTGAGAAGAAGGGGGGAAAACGATAACTATTGGGCCAGAGCTGGTGCAAATTACCAACACCGCAGTCCAGAAGATTAAAGTTAGGGTACAAACCGCACAAAGCCGAGAGAAAAGCTATGTAGACCTAAGGCGCAAGGACATGGAATTGTAGGTAGTGGATCATATATTCCTAAAGGTAGCACCCCATGAGAGAGGTGCTCAGGTGGGGTAAAAAGGGGAAGCTAAGCCTTAGGTTTATCCGTCCCTTTGAGATATTAGAAAGGATTGGATCTGTGGCCTATAAAATCGGACAATGCCCAAATTTGTCTATAGTACATAATATCTTTCATGTATCCATACTACGGAAGTATACCCTAGATCCTTCGCACCTACTGGCTCATGAAACTCTCTTCTTGAGAGATGACCTAACATATAAAGAAGACCCAATTCAAATAATAGACAAGAAAGTCAAAAGATTGAGAAACAAGAAAATCGCTCTTGTTAAGGTTTTATGGAAGAATCATAGAGTAGAATAAGCCACTTGGGAAACAGAAGGCAAATAAGAACCTTGTACCCTGATCTATTTTAGAATAAGCCACTTGGGAAACAGAAGGCAAATAAGAACCTTGTACCCTGATCTATTTTAGAATAAGCACTTTCGATGACCGAAAGTTTTCAAAGAAGAGGAGAATTTGCAACACTCAAGGTCTCCAATAAGAGACGTGTATAATCCCTACTAAGTTGTATCTAGAAGCAAATAACAAGTAGAATTGAAAAAACATTGAGAAAATGGTACTTTTTCTAATTTTTATAAACTTCCCGAATCATTAAATGTTTTATAGAATAATAATTTCAAGGTGCTTTAAAAAGGAAGGCTCCGATCCGAGAAGACATTTCTGACAGAAGATTCAGAAAAATCAAGAATGAGATTATAGAAATTCTGGAAATTCTAGATGTTTCAATGGTAGTGGAAAATTCGTCTATAAATTATGAATTAGTGTAGACTATTAGGGGCAAGAAGCAAGCTTGTTCCTGGACCTTCTAAATCCATAAGTTTGGTGAAGGAAAGAGGTCCTCATAGTGCTAGTAGGTTTACACACAAACCAGTCATGTTAGGTTACCCTCGAACAAAGTGTCTGTCCAAAATAAAAGGGCGTTTTTAACCATGTTCATAGTGGGTGCTTGGATCTCGGTGGTTGGGAGCAAATCGAACAAGTGTCTGTCCAAAATAAAAGGGCGTTTTTAACCATGTTCATAGTGGGTGCTTGGATCTCGGTGGTCGGGAGCAAATCGAACAAGTGTCTGTCCAAAATAAAAGGGCATTTTTAACCATGTTCATAGTGGGTGCTTGGATCTCGGTGGTCGGGAGCCAATCGAACAAAGTGTCTGTCCAAAATAAAAGGGCCCAACCAGATTCGAATTGGTGACCATTTGATTGCACTACCAATGTGCTATGAACCCATTTTACATAATTTCAACCCTAGTGACCCTTTTTACAGAGTGTCAGTCCAAAAGTGTAAAAAGTGTCTATCCAAAATAGAAAGGTCCAACAAAGTTCAAACGGGTGACCGGTCAAATTCTCTACTATTGAGCCATGGATACATTTTGTAGGATTTTAACCTTAGTGACCCCTTAGACATAATGTCGGTCCAAAAAGTGTAACAAATTTCTATCCAAGATAGAAAGGCCCAACTAGGTTCGAATTGGTGACCTCTTGATCTGCAGTCAAATGCTCTAACATTGAGCTATGGAACCATTTTGTATGATCTCAACCTTAGTGACCCCTTATACACATTATCGGTCCAAAAGTGACCCTACCGAATTGGCTATGGACCAATTTTGTATAAATTGGTGGATTACCTATCGGAAATTAAACATAGGTCGTTAGATTCAAAGTCGAAAGTGCTAACCACTACACCATAGAACCACTTGTTAAACTTTATTTTCGCAGCGATTTTGATAAGCGCCAACAACGCTAGATTTTGCAAAGCTAGAGGTCGTAGTATCTTTGCAAACTTTCACAAAGAAAACTAACTTAATGAATTGATTTCAACCAGGAGCAGGTTAAAAGGATAAATAACTCTTAGATTGAACTTGGAATCTATGATTGTTACTCTTAGATTTTAAGACGACTCACTCAAGAATTAGCTTGATCATAACTAATCTAATGAATAGATTTTAACACCAAACCTAAAACAAGGTTTGAAAGAAACATAACACCCAAATAGTTTCAAACACAAAGTTTTTGTATTCCACAATGTTTTCAAACATGAATATTACAAGCATTTAAATAGGCCAAAAAGATAATTCAAACATAATGTAGTTCATCTACCAACTACCCAAAGCTATTAAATACAAATTGAAGAAAATAAGACATAACATAAATAATCTTAAATGTAATTCAACTCCCAAAGATAAAAAGTCTTCAAATTACATTTCAATGTTAAGGGATATTTTATTGCTACTCAATTATTTTCTTGATTTATTGTAATTGAACTTAAAAGTATGACAAATACGCTGGATTTATTTTAAATTTCCTTCAAAATTGTTGTGCACTGAGTACAGTGGAAATAATATATATATATTTTTTTTACTGTTTTGTAATTTATATGGTATTATTAGAGGCTTTTGAATGAAATATGATAATTGATTCCCTGTCCTCTTTGACCATTTTAGATACCTCCATATCCGATATTTGATGCGTCACGTTTCACTATGAGATCTGCCCTTGGGTCAATAAGACTTAAGTAGAGAGTTTATTTGACTAATGATTTGATTTTTTTTGGGTGGTTGAGATATTCTTTACAAATCAAGACTTATTATTATTTTAAGACACTCATCAAGACATTTGTAAATGTGCCTGATATCTTGAAGGATTTATGACACATAATTGAGAGAACCTAATTTTTTTTTGAAGTTGGCTTTTCTAGGATACGTCATCGATAGTTAGACTCAATGGACCATTGGATGAGTTTTATAAAGGCTCAAATAAATTTAAAATCTAAGAAAACAGATATGAGTTTGATATTATTTGATTTTGGGTATGGACACAACTAGCTGATTTCTTTTGATTACATTAATGAATGTATGTAGATGTTCAAAGTGTTGATCTTAATGGTTTTAGAAAATATCAACACATCATCAATATAAACTATCGAGATTTTTTGAAAGGATTGAAAATATCATTCATAATCATCTGAAATTCGGATGGAGTGTTTTTTAGCCTAAATCGCATGACGTTCCTCTTATATTTTCTAAACTGGACGCGTTGTTGGCATCAGCTGCGAATCCGGCTAGATCCTGGATAGAAAAGCAGTGTCTTAAATGCTATTTTATATTTGTCCTTTTAGGAAATTAGAATTTTTCGAAATCCCAATTTGTAGTCATTCTTGTCAATGTTTGCTGCACACAAAAAAAGATAGGGATGTTAAATTTTTAAGTCACTTTTGGAAAGTATAGTAGATAAATTGGGTACTAAATTATTGTTTTGAACTGCATGTCATCTGAGGTGGTTATTGGTTAGAGCTATTGTTTATAAGAATTTTAAGTCATAAATTGAGTAATAAATTATTTTTTTCAACTGCATGTCATCTTTAGATTAATGAGCTGGTTAATAGAACATTACGAGCATTGCTTAGGGCTATTATTTGTAAGAATATTAAGTCTTGGGACGAATGTATGTCACTTATTGTTCTCTTTTTGACGTTGTTTATGGATTTAATCCAATTACGTGTCTTGATTTACTTTCTATCATCTAATATTTTTGTGAGTAAATCAGCCATAAGTAAGGCAAATGAGATCAAAACATTGCATAAAGAGGGGAATGAGACAATTGAGAAACAAAATTTCAATGTTGCTTCAAGAATTAACAAAAGACGGAATGAAATCATTTTTCAACCCGGTAACTGGGTTTGGATACATTTTCGCAAGGAGTGATTCTCATCTCAAAGGAAGACAAAGTTACATCCAAGAGGGGATGACCCTTATCAAGTCCTTTAAAGAATTAATAACAATGCATATAAAATGATCTTCCATGAGAATTTCAGCACATCCTACTTTCAATGTTGCTGACTCGAGTCCTATTGATATAGGTGATGATTTTCTGATTCGAGGATGAATCCTTTTGAAGAGGAGGAAGATGATAAGGATCACGGTGTTCCAAATGTTCCAACTAGACCTATTACACGATCCAAGGCTAAGAAGATTCAACAAGCATTCATTCTTCATCTACAAAATTGGATAGACTCGGTTCAACTATTATTTCATGTGTTACAAGCTTATTAGATTGAGGAAGGACCATTTGGAGCTTTAGAAGTGAATATTTACACGGTTGAAGGAGCAGATGAAGTTGCAAGCATCATTACATGAGTTGTTAGAAAACTTTATTTATTTTTAATTTCATAAAGTTTGTAATGGTAGAATTATCAAATTGACTTCATCTTTTGTGGAGATTCGAGGGGATCGAGATTAAATCCCGGCTACTAACTTCTTTTGTGGGGAGACTATAAATACCCACAAATTATTATGTAAAAATTAGATTTTTGATGAATGAAATTGATCTCTCAAGTTCAGAAGTTTCCCTTCAAAATCTGAGCATCGTCTATGCCATTTATAAGTTTCATGTCATTCTTTTCTTGTGGTAGAATTGCATGTGAGCCATATAGTAAGCTTTGATATTCTGTGGTTGAGTGAAATTCTCAACTTTCTACTTATTTTTGGGATTTCTTTTCTCCATATTCATTGTAATATATCTTCATACAAACAAGTTTATTTTTCTAGGGAATGTATTAAGCACGTGAATTTATTAATTACGGTGAACTTTTGTATAAAACAAAGTAAATACAAACGGAGTAATATGAGATAGAAGTAAACATAGTAATAAAAAGAAACTACATAAACTAAAAAAAAGTTAATCCCATTTTACAATATAAATATGGTTCAATTGTAGTCAAGAAGTAGTTTTGAAAACTGGCCATTCCATATCCATCTATGTTTAGAAAACTAAAATAAAGAAAAAAAAAATATATTTTTCAAAAACTTATTTGGAGTGAAATTTTGCTTAAAATTCAAATGTTTTTTTTAATAAAAGGATAAAATACATAATTTTGACAAAAAAAAAAAACAAAATAATTATCAAAGGGGCCTAATTTTTAACATATCTATCCTAAACGAATGCATGGACTCTAGTGGCAATACTGCTTCAACTGTGTGATAGATCATGTGAAGTTAACGTGACAATAATAATAAGTTCTAAAGCACAAAAATATGTGGATAAATTTCATATATTGAGGTGCGGAAAACATATACACACGGGAAACTAAAAATAATAGATCCACTATAAGGGCATTTGGTTTAGTGGTATGATTTTTTCTTTTTTTACAAATTAGGTGGAATGAACAAACAAAAATAATGAGTTTAAAATTACCCAACAAAATATCAATTTTCAAATGGAATGGAGACATAAGATTATTCCAAAAAAGAAAAGAAAAATATTAAATACATTTTCATCGAATGCATTTGGTTGAGAGATATTATCGTCACATGGATCCTTACCATACTAAAATGACTGTTTTTATTGTTATCAAACCAATAACAATTCATACGAGCTAAATCTTCCAATTGATAATTAGGCCAGAGAAAGAACTTGAATTCATTTTTATATCTATCAACATGTTTGCTACTTTTATCCAAAACTTGATCACGGGTTTTTCTTATTTGCATTGTAAAATTATGTATTTCTATAGATATCATTTCTATTTCTAGAATTGAAACAAATTAGAATTCTGAACTCTCACGACTTCTGGGTGATAGGAAATTTTCCCGAAGCAAATCATAATGATTTTTTTGTTCTCTTTTCATTTATTTTTTGATTTATTGCAATTGGATTTACTAAAACTATTTTTGTAAGCATAGTCTTTTTGTAAGGATAGTCTTTTTCTTGATATCTTTGATTAATTTAGTACTTATTTTTATGAACTAATAAAATACATATGGTTTGATATATAATAAATTGTCCATCATTTTGTACAACAAACGAACATGTTTAATAATAAATATTTTTAATAATTCCTTATTAACTTGAAACTCCTTCGGAACTATGAGAATCTCCAAATTCATTTCTCATCTTTATTAGAGGAGATTTTTTTTTTCTTTTCAATTATTTTTTTTAATTTTTACTAATAATAGAATTTTCATTTTTATTCAATTTTAAAAGAAAGAATTTGATTGGTATGATCCATGGATTACTCAAAACCAAAATTCTGATTAATACAGAACAACTTAGTATTTCTTCCTTAGTTCTCATCCAATCAAAAAAATTTATTTTTTTATTGTTCAATGAGTTGAATTCTTAATTTATTGTGAGATAATTAAAATCTTCCTTATAAATTTTTTCAATGAGTTCAAAATTATTACCCTAAGTTGATACATGATTAGAGATTAGAGATAATTAAAATCTTCCTTATAAATTCTTAATTTATTTGATTAGAGATTCCTCTTTCTTATTCTTAATCAAATTTTTGAGTGGGCTTCACTTAGTTGATACATGATTTATGTTGTCTTTCATTTTCTTTTCGTTTGTTTGAAAAATTATATCAATCAATTCCGATTCTTTCTTTTTCTATTTATTGTTTTCTTATGAGATGTTAATATTTCTTAACAATATTAATTGAAATACATCCAAATGATTTGAGAACAAATTCTAAAAACACAATGATAAATTTCAAACCTTGAGGTGCATAAAGCACATGGACTAGCAACGAAAAACGATAGATTAGCAAGAAAGACATTTGGTCAAGTAGTATGATTCTCAATTCCGGTGTAAGAGGTCCCGAATTCCATAATCCGAATGCCCCACAAACTCTATCAAATGGTTTTGTGTGTTGTAAACACAATATTTAAAAGAACTTAACATGATAACTGCAAATAAATGAACTCCAAAGAAAACAAAAGTATTTTTAGTGGTAGAATTATGTTCCTTGGACTTTATTGCCCTAGTATGCCAAGTAATGGGAAAATATATATGGGATGCCTTAAAGAAAGTAATCTAGTATGTTTTTATATTTAGAATTTTCATGATTGTCATTTGTATGAAGTGACAGGTCTGCTACTCGACACACATTACAAAATAGAAAAAGTAGTATAATATATTAAAAATATAATGCTTCTAAATATTTGAGTTCATAATTATACAAATATTGATAAGATAAGGAATCACTATAAGGGGAGTAAGATTCGGATTACCTTGTTGATCGAATATCTCAAGGCAAGAACATTGTTTGAGATTCGAATCACTCAACAAGCAAGATCGATCATGTCTAGCTTGAATGATTCTTGTTGATCAAATATCTCAACGCAAAAATACTTGTTTGATATTCGAATCACTCCACATGCAAGATTGATCATGTCAAGCTTGAATGATTATACATGCAACCTAAACTACATAGAATTGCAAAGAAACTTAGCCATTGACTAAAGAAAAGCACAAATGCTCCTTTTACTATATTTTCCAAGTCTCCCTATAAATACAACATACATGGCTTTATATTGTCTCAAAATGAAACTATTAAAGGCATTCCAAGAGTTGTAACATTCATACTTAATGGCTATAATTAACCATTATGTAATTGTAACCTAAAGTAAATAAAAAGTCTTAAAATACATTAATGAAATACAATAACTCTAAATTACTCTAAAATGTAATCCATCCAAAATTTATAACATGAAACTTCTTTCTTCTTCAATGTGCCATGAATTGAAATATCTTTTGATAATTTCAACAATATTTTCTTCATATCTTCATTGAAGCATATTGTATGATTGATGTCTCTTGGTTCATATCAAATATTATCATAATAAGATCAATGAGGGGAATACACCAATTGTTGGGCAACAAAGTCAACACAAAGAATTTAGAAAAGAAATATGAAAACTTGAGTTGTGAAAGGTGTAAATTGGAAAGAATTTTAGTGCCCGAGGACAATGTAGTGTTATGAAAACTAGCTATATTAAATCTTCAAAGATTAATGTAAATTTTATGAAATTGAGAGGAATCTTTTTCGTATGTTTGTAATAGCTTAGCCATGCAGCAACAACGTGATGCTTCAAATACTCTTCCTTATGATTACATACTAATGGTTTGTGAGGTCAGAAGTCTTTCTTTAATGTTAAGGATATCTAGTCCTAAATTATAACTTACCATATATATCATATTTGATCTTTTATTATAGGATATTTGTCTTCTATCAAAGATCACCAGAGGTATCATGTTTGCCTTTTATTACCGGCTCTTTTCATTTATTGTTATTCCCCTATCCTTTATAATTTATTTGATTATTTGAGAACTTCATTTAGGTCTGGTGGTTTCAGCAAATACATGAGATTATAATGATGGTGTTAATATAACACATGCGGAAGCAATTTGGATCTTAGGCACTTTTAGCACATCAATTATAGTAAATAACTAGCATGTTCATGAGCAATTTCAGGAGTCTCTTCCAACCTACTAGGTGATGTTGAAAATCACTTCTCGGTTTGTTGAGTCTTCATGTCTTCTCTATTCGTGTCTTTCCTACTTTCTTCGCTTGAAACTTTTTCTTATTTGTATGACGTCATACCACCTGCTTCTGCTTGATGTCTTCTTGGTCAAAATAATAACGTTTCAAGTTACTAACGTGGACAACAAGATTAGTCCGTATCCATAAGAGCAATTAGATTCTATATGATGTTTTCATAATCATATGGATCACTTTAACTAGTCCATAGTATTTTCACACCAGCCTTTGGTCTTGTTGCTTTGAACTCGAAGTTGATCTGACCTTAACTTATATGAACTCTTTATTTTTCTTGAAATTATTGTGGTTGACACTTCCAAATGACCCTTCTCTTCATCCGTCTAGATGATATTTCTATGTGAACATGTGTTACTTCAGTGGTTTATTTTTGTCTCCCTTCTTTAGTATCTAACCTTGTTTTTGTCTCTCCTGGTGGGGATAAATCCATTATCTGACCTTTTTTTTCGTCGTGGTGTTCATGTAGTGGCAATAAGGTTTCTATTGAGGTTGGCTCACTCAAGCTCCCCTTTTCAATTACAACAATAGCAGCAAGCGTAGATTCATCATGGCTATGATTCTTTCTCAATTGTAGTATCGACATCATTTTCAACCCTCTTGATTGATGGATGTTTTTCTGAATGATCGTTGGGTTAGACTCCGTTACTACTAGACATTTTGCTAGGGACATGTAAATTACTTTGTGTTTCAGCAGGACGTTCATTCCTGACACGACGTCGAAGTCATCCATTTCAACTATCACTAAACAATTTGCCAAGTCCAAGGCTCCAGCTTGATTAGAGTTCTCATTGTGACTCTTAAGACAGGCAAAACTTCCAATTTGACGGCGTTCATCTTTCCTGTATCTTGATGCCAAAGGATGTTAAAATATTTTGCATCGGTCTCCATCATGAGTTGTGGGTGGCTCTAGAGTTGACAATGGTGTTTCTTACTACTTTGTGCTTTATCCAGACCTTGACATACATAATATATATATATATTCATTTAACTATAAGACATATGGTCCATGGAAGAATGGTAACTCTTATACTCATTAATATTATAATGGCTACTACCTAAATTATAACCTAAAGTTGATAATTGATGTTCAATTAGCCAACCTTAAATTTGTAATCATTGTGGAGTGATTGAAATTACAATGGAAGTCGCTTAAACTCCTAATACGTTAAATGAAGTTGGTCTTTTCTAATAAAACGCAAATTTCTCTTTCATATCATTAATACAATTATGCTTCATATTGAACCTACCAAAAATGAAATTAAAACTACTTTTAATTTAACTCCATTTTATTGTCATCATGAATGAAGTGTAGGATATATTCTTGATTTAACTTGATATTTCATATTAGTTAAGTGTTTTTGCAAAATCACAATTAGACAACAACAAAGATGAATTTGGTCTGTTTATTATTTTAAAGAAAATTTCTTTCTCCATCCTATTCCTAATAACTCTTCAACTAAATTCATATTATGCTAAGAAACAAATTTTTTACTCGCAAGAAGTAAAATATGCAACTTTAACTAAAATTTCATCGAAACAAATTTTATTGCCATACAACATAGATGACAATTATAGTCTTCAAACAAAAACTAGAGTAGTTGTGGTGAACGGGATAAAAACTCTAGTGTTCATCCATAATATATAACCACTACCTAAATTATGACCTATAAATTTGAAAACATAAGTTGTAGTTGAAAATTACATATAACAATCCCCTAAATCCAAGAACTCTGTGTCCAATTAGTCAATCCTAAAGATAGTAACTAACATAGAGTAATTGAAGCTCCACATGAAGTAATTTAAAGTTCTAGTTACTTAACTAAAGTTTATCTCGTCTTTAATGAAACATGAGTTGCATTTAAGTTCATGAAATATTTACAGACTCCAACTCTGAGTACTATTAATGCAATTATATTTCATATGAGTTTGCCATAAATCAAACTATGGTACATTCAATACAACTTTATTTTCTTGTCATAGGAAGCAAAATAGAAGAATTAAATCAAACAAACTGATGAACTGAGCCGAATAAATCCAACCCAACCCAAACTGATTAGTTTGATTCATTTGTTGGGTTGTAGTTTATTTGAACACTTGCATACTAGACCATCAACTTTTTTTTTTATATTCCAACAACTGCTCAAGAAAATAGATTTCAAACTTGAGAGAAAAAAATATTTGGAGGAGTTAAAAATGTTGCAACTTTTTAGAAAGGGCATTTGGTTTAGTGGTATGATTATTGCTTAAGGTGCGAGAGGTACTCCACGATATGTGTCTCAAATGGAACTATCAAACTAAAACTTACACTATTTTCTTCTCTCTACCGTAATTGTCACAAACCCTATGTAAATAATTTAACAACGGTCTAGATCTAAAAGATATAATAATAATGATGATACATTCCATAAAAAACTTAATATATAGCCCATAATAAGGGCATTTGGTCTAGTTGTATGATTTTTTCTTTGGGTGCTAGAGGTCTTGAGTTCGATTCTCGAAATGCCACTTCAAAGAGAAAAAGCACTAAAAGGCATTTGGTCTAGTGGTATGATTATCGTTTTGAGTGTGAAAGGTCTCAAGTTTGATTCTCAAAATGCCCCCAACAATATTATATCCAAATGAATTATGCAAGATAATATGATTTTAAATGTTGCCACATAGGTTATCTGTTATCACAATCCCGGAAGATGTGCCCAAATAACCGATGAAAAAGTTTCAGAGAGCCATAGGTTCGAACCGAACCGCGCACACTGAAAAAAAAAGTTCTACATTTCTTTCACACCTAGAATTGTCATTCTTTTGTCTTTTAAAACTTCTTACCTTATCAGTCATCAGTTTTTTGTATCAATATATAACTGATGAAAAAGTTTCAGAGAGCCATAGGTTCGAACCGAACCGCGCACACTGAAAAAAAAAGTTCTCCTTTTCTATCACACCTAGAATTGTCATTCTTTTGTCTTTTAAAACTTCTTACCTTATCAGTCATCAGTTTTTTGTATCATATATTGAGATAATTATTATGAAAAAGTAATTCCACTAGTGTGACTTAAATATCCTTTCTTTGTGGTATCAGTCATGCTATTTGAATAGCCTGAAGTCATAATAGTCTCTCCATCGGTTCCGAAGACTCCTTCGGCATCAATGTGCCCCAATGAAAGAGACCATACCCTTTCCTGAACCAGAACCGAGCAAAAAACGTTGAGGTAGAAAGTTGAAAGCGAGCTCTTTTCGCGTATACGCAATCTCGAAGCCCAATTAGCTCACGGACTGTCTCCTCAACCCTGACGAGTATGAGTGCTTGGTAAGAGAGAATGTCGAATGAGAAAGACATTCGATTACAACAACATTCGCAACTACAAAAGTGCACTAAACCTAGTAGAGATCTTCGACCTAACGATAATGGTACTTCAAGTCCATTTAATCAATCCGCTTTGTACCTTATTGTTGACCGAATAAGATGCACGCCAGGCCTAAATTCTCTCTCAGTCACCCAGAGATGAAAGGAAGATCAGATCTGAAGTTCACGAATCGAAGAGAAAGTGGATCTGAGTTTTACACGCTTTCATTTTCAAAAGCTTCGCTTGCCTACGGTACTTTATTAGGGATGTGCAACAATATGGTCATCTCTCAGCCATGTATAGAGAATTCCTTGATCATTTCCTTGGCGGATAACACAAATGAAATCGATTCCCTGACCGCCCATCTTATGAGTCCATTCTTGTCTTGTTGGTTTGTTGTACTATTCTATACCTCTCTTGATTGATTGAAAGACGTTCGGGAGCTGGGAGGGCCTATCGTGAGGGAACTTTCCTTTTCACGATAGGCAAAGGTAAAGCGGGAGCTGCATATGTCCACGATGATCAAGGTAGAGCGACTCCTTCTTTAAAAGAGGTTGGTTTTATCGAAACTGTTAAATCCGCTTTCGTTAAAGAAAAAATAGGAGCCCTTGGTTTGGCTGATGTCGATTCGTATGGCAATGCAGACTCGACTCAGGATGAGGATTCCGCTTTTCATACTCTTGCTATGAGCTAAAAGAGCTGGTAAGCTATCTCGCTAAACGAAAAGAAAAAACACATACGGGTTGACCTCATTACAAGGTGCGGGGGCTAGCCAAAGAAGGTCAGTCGAACTAGGTTAGAACCCTTGATCCGGTTCAGCTAGGTTTTTCCATGCGAGAATGTATGCGTATCGGTATCCTCTTTTTGTTTATACGTTTGGAGAAACCTGCTAAGCCCGCCTTTCTTACCAAGTGTGATTCAATCTTTCAGCTCAAACTTTCCTCTCGTCCGACGGAAAAGGTAGGAGTACGACTACCTTTTCCTTTTCTTGCCGGAGCCAAGGGATCAATCAGTTTCTACCAAAAAGTTCGCTATCTATTAGTTGCCGTAATCGAATGTATTTCTCATTTCATGTTAGCTCCTCCAAGAGCTTTCAGGTCCGTAGTAGACGAAACCTTGGACTTCTATTGAACTTATAACATTGCCTGTTGAGCTCGCCATTGAGGGTTGGCCTTACAGGAGATCGAGCAGCCTTTCTTTCCTTGCCTGGTATGCTTTCCCGCTTATCGCGTAGCTAACCAACTAGCCAAAGAGAGAGGGAGAGGGATCATGTCAATCAATTTGTATGTGCATTTTATCCGTCCTGTACTTGCCTGCTTAGCTTTCTTAGCCAACATCTCCGGTTTCCCCCAAACCAAGAGATTCGCTTATCCATACTCAACAATCACACTTTTAGCAGAAAGACTGATTTTTTTCATAAAGTCGGTTCATAAATCAAGAAAAAATGAATCTGCTTACAGGGACTGTTATGCGATACGTCTTTTCATACTCGCATTTTCTTTAACCTTGCTATCAACCTAACCATTCTCGTTTGTTGCTTTAAGGGGTCTCCCCACTGTAGATTACTCGGATTGGTTCTCATGTCCCTATGCCAAAAAGTATGGGCGAGTTTGGTTTGAGTGTTCATCGATTGGGTGGATC
>NW_019272049.1:49946-53504 GCF_002738345.1 Cucurbita maxima | reverse complement strand
TGCATTGTTTTGGGTATGTTGTTCGCTAAAGGTTTTAGGAAAGGGGTACAAATTTTCTACATAGGTCATCTGTGGTCACAATCCTTCCGTGGCCCAACCTTTATTCGCGGTCCACATCCAACCATTTCTTTTTCAACCTACACGTATGCTCCAAGCCAAACTCACGTAACTAGTCAGAAGCACGTAACTAGTCAGAAGATGCAGCCCACAATTGAACGGAAGACAAGTGTCACAATCGCACTCTTGCAGTTGTGAGACACTTATTATGTGACATTTGTTCTAATCCAATGAACAAGTCAACCATGCAAAATTTAGACTGAAGGAACAATAACAGTGTATGCTCGAATCACGTTTAGAAGAAATATTTTAGAAAATATGAGCGAGGAAATACGTTAAAAACAATTTCAAATAGAGCAATGTTATAAGTTAAAAGTGAACAAAAAACAATTGGTCACGTTCTCCTATAGTACATTTTGGGACATTTTAGTTCTGATGGATGTAGATATGATTTTGATGACTAATCATACACCCCGTATTGGCACAACAATAATAGTAAAGGCCTATCTAAGATGAATGCAAGTAAAAGGGGTTTGGAATGAGCATGCCACCATGAACCACAAATCGTTTACAAGAATAGTTGAGTTATCTAACATGCAGCCACAGGCAACACGCCTTGGCCAACCATGACCGCGACATCTGCCCTTACACAATTTGTCAATATCTCTATCAACCAGCTCTCATAAACTCAATGTTGTAGGATGAGGCTGACTTTAGGTCTCGCGATGTGCTTCTAGCTGATCTCAGTATTGAGGAGTCTTTTCCAACCTACTAGAAGCTGTTGAAAATCACTTCTCGGTTTGTTAACTCTTCAACTCTTCTCTATTGGTATCTTTCCTACTTTCTTTGCTTGAAACATTTTCTTCTTTGCATGACATCATACCACCTGCTTCTACTTGATGTTTTCTTGGTCGGAATAATAACGTTTCAAGTTACTGACGTGGACAACAGGGTTAGTCTATATCCATAGGAGCAATTGGATCCTATATGATGTCTTCCTAATCTTGTGTATAACTTCGACTAGTCCATAGAATTTTCGCACCAGTCTTTGGTTCTTGTTGCTTTGAACTCAATGTTGATCTGACCTTAACTTATTATAATTCTCTATTTTCTTTGAAATTATTGTGGTCGACCCTTCTCTTCATTCGTATGGATGGTATTTTTGCGTGAACATGTGTTGCTTTAGTGATTTGTTTTTGTCTCCCTTCTTTAGTAGAGGTGTTGGCTTGGTGTCTTTGCCAAGCATTTGAGTGATCACTGACAAGAGTTTTTGCAGGTCAAATAAACCCGACTGTGAACATGCCATTTTGCTATTTGTAGAATTAAACTAGCTCAGGTTGATGGCTAAGATTCATCATGGCTAAGATTCTTTCTCAACTGTACTATCGTCATCATTTTCACCCCTCTTGGTTGATGGATGTTTGTTTGAATGATCATTGGGTTAGACTCAGTTACTACTAGGCATTTTCTAGGGGCATGTAAATGACTTTGTGTTCTAGCAGAATGTCAATCCCTGACTATTTGGGCTCTAGAATGTTGGATATGAAGGCTAATTATATAGTAGGCGTTTACATATAGTGAAGCTATATATAATAAACTGAAATCATATATATACCCATTAGTCAATTAGTCAGTGCTTCCTAAATGTACATTTCTCATTCTCCATATCCTCTATTTGCAACCCTGAAGACATTAATACAAAACCATTAGAATATTTCTTCTTACATTTTCTCTATCATGATTTTTGTGCTCATTTAGATCAAGTGTGTGCGATGTTGTGTGATCCTAATAACTAGTATCAGAGCGAGGAGAGATTCACCACGATTTGTGAAGATGGAAAGTTCAAGAATTGAAAAGTTTGATGGATTTGATATCAATTTCTAGAAGATGCAGATTGAAGATTATCTGTACGAGAAAGATATTTAGGAACCCCTTTTGGGAGTGAAGCCGGATACCATGACCACGGAGGAGTGGAAGCTCAAGAATTGTCATGCTGTAGGGTTAATCTGGTTGACGCTGTCCAGAAACATGACGTTCAACATCATCAAAGAGAAGACGACATCGGGCCTATTGAAGGTGTTGTCAAATATGTACGAAAATATGTCGGCTATGAACAAGGTGTATTTGATGCAGAGGTTGTTCAATCTACAAATGTTGATTTGTTGCAGATCATATAAATTAGTTCAACATGATTGTAAGTCAATTGAGTTGGGTGGAAATTATGTTAAAAAATAAGATTAAAGCATTGATTTTGATGTCATCTTTACTCGAGTCGTGGTATACTGTTGTTGCTACAATCAACAGTTCACGAGGATCTATTAAACTGAAATTTAGTGAAATTTGAGATGTCAGCGAAAGCCCAAACGGGAAATTGGAGATTCATCAGGCAATGCTCTCATTGTTGATCGAAGGGGAAGAAGTAAATCAAAGAGCCCAAACAAACATGGGCGATCAAAATTAAGAAACTGGGAAAATTCTCCAAACAAACAAAACGTAAAGTGTTGAAATTGTGAAGAAAAATAACACTTTCTGACAGATCATACAAAATTGATGAAAAGAAAAATCACAAATTTGAAGATAACGATAATTCCATATATTCAGCAGAAGATACTGAGAATGCTTTAATCCTTAGCGTGAACAGCCCAATTGAATTTTGGATATTAGATTCAGTTGCATCGTTTCATGTTGGGAGTTGGATCATGGGTCTTAGGCGAAGGAATCCTTGGTTTACCACCCCTTGGAGTTGAAGGAAGTGTCACAAGGCTAATTTTTTTTCAATTTTATTGATTTGTTTGAGTGATTTTATTTGATTTTATTTCAATTTTGTCAAACTCACTCGGGTGCTCATCTCAATCATTTCAGACTTGTTGGCGTTCAATAAGAGAGCCCTTGGAAATAACTGGTAACTGTTCAACTGGATTATCAGACTAACAATTTGAATCAAATAAAGTGACATTAACCATTTGAATCACCTCAACCCCACTTGTTGAACTTGACCAAATGTCTATAACATAGCACTAACAAACGTACAAAGTAATACAAACAAAGGTACAAAGTAACACTAACAAAGGTACAAAGTTCATAAAAGGTTTTTTTAATCTAAAATACCATTGAACTTGACCATTATAGTGCCTCTCAAACGTAGGTAAAGTTTAAATTCGGGTCTCCTTGTCAAACTCACTCGAGTGCTCATCTCAACCATGATGGCGTTCAACAAGGGAGACCTCAAAAATAGCCGGATTATCGCATTAACCATTTGAATCACCTCAACCCCACTTGTTGACATTGAAACAAATATCTATAACAAAACACTAACATAGGTAAGATGTTCATAAAAGTTTTTTAATCTAAAGATACTATTGAACATGACCATGTGCCTCTCAAACTTAGGTAAAGTTTGAATATAATTGGTGACAAAAGATGAAACTATAAAATAAAAAGAAATAAGAAAATAATATTCCATTTCAGAGAATCAAACAAGAATCTCCTATGTGAAAGCCA
>NW_019272049.1:48585-49833 GCF_002738345.1 Cucurbita maxima | reverse complement strand
CCGGGAGCGTCGATTGCTTCAATTCCATCAATGGTCTTCCCATGATTTTTTGGTGCATGACTAGTTTTTTATACAATTCACCTTCGAGCGCCACCATAGTTTTGCATCGTCCATGAGATGCATTGTGAGCCAACATAACTCTCAAGTCCTCTAAGTAAGTTCCTATAGTCTTGAAATATAATATCAAAACATATTNCATCGAGAGGAGCATCGATTGCATCGATTCCATCAACAGTCTTCCTATGAGTTTATGGTGCATGACCCTTTTTTTTACCATTCACCTTCGAGCGCCGCCATAGTTTTGCATCGTCCATGAGATGCATTATGACCAACATAACTCTTAGATCCTATGAGCAAGTTCCAGTAACCTTCAAGTATTTTTCTACGTCAAAAATAAAGCTNTCATATTAATTAAACATATATTATGATATTCTACAACATTTTAATATTATTTAAATAAGATATTATATCTTAATGTATTAGGTATTCAAATATATAATTTGACAAAAATTATCACAAGTTCACCGTAAGTAGAACCCTAGGGTTAAGTCAAAAAGCATCAAACATTAAATACTCTGACATTTTAGGTGATATTTTGTAGAGGAAGCTGATAAGGTCTTTAAAGAGCATGGGGTCATGTCTGACGTTTTAGGTTAACAACATGTTGAAAAGAAACCAGAAATTCTGAAACTGGTAATTAACTACAAACCTTTGAATAAGGTATTAGAATAAATAAGATATCCAATAAAAAAAAAATAATTTGATAAAAAGAATTTAGAGTCAAATGTTTTTATAAAATTCAATATGAAATTGGGATTTCGGAAAATTCTAATTTCCTAAAAGGACAAATATAAAATAGCATTTAATGTCACATTTAGAAAATATGAGAGGAACGTCATGCAATTTAGGCTAAAAAACACTCCATTCGAATTTCAGATGATTATGAATGATATTTTCAATTCTTTCAAAAAATTTCAATAGTTTATAATGATGATGTGTTGATATTTTCTAAAACCATTAAGATCAACACTTTAAACATCTGCATACATTCATTAATGTAATCAAAAGAAATCAGCTAGTTGTGTCCATACCCAAAATCAAATAATATCAAACTCAGATCTGTTTTCTTGGATTTTAAATTTATTTGAGCCTTATAAAACCCATCCAATTGTCCATTGAGTTTGTCTCAAACTTTCGCGATGACGTATCCTAGAAAAGCCAACTTCAAAAAAAATTTAGGTTCTCTCA
>NW_019272049.1:40598-48575 GCF_002738345.1 Cucurbita maxima | reverse complement strand
GAAAACGACTGGATTATCGCATTAACCATTTGAATCACGTGCTCATCTCAACCATGATGTCATTCAACAAGAGAGACCTCGAAAACGACTGGATTATCGCATTAATCATTTGAATCACCTCAACCCCTGTTATTGAAATTGAACCAAATATCTATAACATAACTCTAACAAATGTACCAAGTTCATAAAAGTCTTTTTAATCTAAGATACAAACTATAAAATAAAATGAAATAAGAAAATAATATTCCATCGTCGAGAATCGAACCCAGGTTTGCTCAGTAAAAGCTAGATATCATAATCGCTAAACGACAATAGATTTTTGGTGTAGATGTCGTGAAGTCTTTTGTCAGATCGTTGAAGAGTTTTAGCATGATCTTTTACTTAATGTCTAACTCTTCGACACGTCTTTCCCTGTGTGTGTTAGAGTTCTCAGAGCTACCGAGATGTTTCGAGCAGTTCGATTGTGTGGCTCTTTCTTCAAAAGAGTCAACATCAAATGTTAGGTCTTTGATTGGCAACCCATCCAGGAGAGCGTCAATTGCATCAATTCCATCAACGATCTTCCCATGAGTTATATGGTGCATGACCCTTTTTTATACCATTCNATCAAACATTAAATACTCTGACATTTTAGGTGATATTTTGTAGAGGAAGCTGATAAGGTCTTTAAAGAGCATGGGGTCATGTCTGACGTTTTAGGTTAACAACATGTTGAAAAGAAACCAGAAATTCTGAAACTGGTAATTAACTACAAACCTTTGAATAAGGTATTAGAATAAATAAGATATCCAATAAAAAAAAAATAATTTGATAAAAAGAATTTAGAGTCAAATGTTTTTATAAAATTCAATATGAAATTGGGATTTCGGAAAATTCTAATTTCCTAAAAGGACAAATATAAAATAGCATTTAATGTCACATTTAGAAAATATGAGAGGAACGTCATGCAATTTAGGCTAAAAAACACTCCATTCGAATTTCAGATGATTATGAATGATATTTTCAATTCTTTCAAAAAATTTCAATAGTTTATAATGATGATGTGTTGATATTTTCTAAAACCATTAAGATCAACACTTTAAACATCTGCATACATTCATTAATGTAATCAAAAGAAATCAGCTAGTTGTGTCCATACCCAAAATCAAATAATATCAAACTCAGATCTGTTTTCTTGGATTTTAAATTTATTTGAGCCTTATAAAACCCATCCAATTGTCCATTGAGTTTGTCTCAAACTTTCGCGATGACGTATCCTAGAAAAGCCAACTTCAAAAAAAATTTAGGTTCTCTCAATTATGTGTCTTAAATCCTTCAAGATATGAGGCATATTTACTAATGTCTTGATGAGTGTCTTGAAAATAATACAAACTCTTGATTTGTAAAGGATATCTCTACAACCCACAAAAATCAAATCATTAGTCAAATAAACTCTCTATTTAAGTCTTATTGACCCAAGGACAGATCTCATAGTGAAACGTGACGCATCAAATATCGGATATGGAGGTATCTAAAATTGTCAAAGAGGACCGGGAATCAATTATCATATTTCATTCAAAAGCCTCTAATAATACCATACAAATTACAAAACAGTAAAACAAAAATATATATTATTTCCATTGTATTTTGTTTTTAAAGGAAATTTAAAATAAATCCAGCTTATTTATCATACTTTTAAGTTCAATTACAATAAATCAAGAAAAGAATTGAGTTGTAATAAAATATCACTTGACATTGGAATGTAATTTGAAGACTTTTTATCTTCTGGAGTTGAATTACATTTAAGATTATTTATGTTATTTCTTATTTTCTTCAATTTGTATTTAATAGCTTTGGGTAGTTTGGAGATGAACTATGTTTGAATTATCTTTTTGGCCTATTTAAATGCTTGTAATATTCAAGTTTGAAAACATTTTGGAATACAAAAACTTTGTGTTTGAAATCATTTGGTGTTATGTTTCTTTCAAACCTTGTTTTAGGTTTGGTGTTAAAATCTATTCATTAGATTAGTCGTGATCAAGTTAATTCTTGAGGGAGTCGTCTTGGAATCTAAGAGTGACAATCATAGATTCCAATTTCAATCTAAGAGTTATTTATCCTTTTAACCTGCTCCTGGTTGAAATCAATTCGTTAAGTTAGCTTTCTTTGTAAAAAAGTTTGTAAGGATACTACGACCTCTAGCTTTGCAAAATCTAGCGTTATTGGCACTTATCAAAATCGCTGCCAAAATAAAGTTTAACAAGTGGTTCTATGGTGTAATGGTTAGCACTTTCGACTTTGAATCTAACGACCTATGTTTAATTTCCGATAGGTAATCCACCAATTTATACAAAATTGGTCCATAGCCGATTCGGTAGGGTCACTTTTGGACCGATAATCTATATAAGGGGTCACTAAGGTTGAGATCATACAAAATGGGTCCATAGCTCAGTATTAGAGCATTTGATTGCAGATCAAGAGGTCACCAATTCGAACCTAGTTGGACCCTACTATTTTGGATAGAAATTTGTTACACTTTTTGGACCGACACTATGTCTAAGGGGTCACTCAGGTTAAAATCCTACAAAATGGATCCATGGCTCAGTGGTAGAGAATTTAACCGGTCACCCATTTGAACTTGGTTGGGCCTATCTATTTTCGACAGACACTTTTTACACTTTTGGACTGACACTTGTAGAAGGGGCCACTAAGGCTAAAATTATGTAAAATGGGTTCATACCTCAGTGATAGAGCATTTGACTGCAGATTAAGAGGTTATTTTGGATAGACACTTTGTTCGATTTGCTCCCAACCACCGAGTGTCTAAAGGAAAAGAAATAAGAATAATTATCGATTCCAAACCTTATTCCAAAGTCCTCCACCACTTAGAACCTAAGGGCCACTATTCTCGGACAAGAACCAAGCTATCATTAAGAAAAGAGTGTGGTATCCAAGCACCCACTATGAACATGGTTAAAAACGTACAATTAGGCTACTTATTGAGTCTTGTACTCACTCCATCTTTTCCATCTTTTTCATGTAACCAAGAGTAGTTGCCCTAGACCAACAACACCCACCAAAACTATTTTTGATAGCCTACCTATTTTTGATGTTTTAAAATGATTTTTTTTAACCTTTCCCTTATTTTGTACTACGAGCCTATAAACTCTATTTTGAATATATTGTAAATATATACGTTCATTATATTTTAATTCTTTTTTTATTTCGAGAAAACATTTTACTTTGTGTTCAACCTCTTTTAACTTGAAATCCGTGCTTCGAAAACCCACCGAAAATGGATCGTGACTTAAACATAAAAAAGTAATTTTTTAGTATGAATATTAATATAAGTTGCACTCTTATATTGACAAAACCACTAGTACCAAAAATATTCATGAACTTTCAAAACTAAAGCCCTTAACCTTCTAAAATAAGGTTCTAATTATTAGTGAGTTGCATAAATCATCTCCCTTTTTATTTTCACTCACTCCTCTTCTTCAACCTATGACTCATTAATATCATTAATATTTCATCTCCTTCTTTTTAGCTTTTTAAATACCCTTATTTCATTCCTAAATCTATAAAATGTCTCCTATTTTTATTCATTTTCTCTTTTCTTAAATATCAAAATCTTAAATAAAAAGGAAAAGCTCTCTAAAATATTCTTATTTGCCAGTAATTTTACATAATTTAACATTTTAAAAATCCGTAAATTAAAACAATCCTACATTAATATATTCATAATTTCATGTAGTCTTCATAAGTTTGCCGGCGATATTGTTTGTTGTCGAGCTTGATAATGTGAGTTTGTAACCCATCCGTTAGGGTTCTTGGAATGATTCTCTAGATTATCCCTTCCATGTTGGGAGTTGGGCTATGGGTCTTGGGTGACGGAACCGTTGGTTTACCGCCTCTAAGAGTTAAGGAAGCATCTGGAGGCTAGTTTCACATTGTATCATTATCTTTGAGATAACAATTCTTTTCTATTTTATCTAAATTTTTTAAATATGAGTTCATTTCCAAATGCATGCTAACACCCTTATTGTTGAATAAATGACATGAAACTAGTTTCACTTAGTAACGTTGCCTTTTGCTCCTATTGGTGGAAGGATAATAGGTAGATTATACCTTTATGGTAGTTTTAAGCGTGACAACATTTGACAACCAGACTAATTTTGCTTCATTTCTAAATGAAAACGTGTAAGTTGTAAACTCAAACATTTCAAAGAAATAAACAAGTTTTGATGGTACCATGCTAACCAGAAAACAAATGTTGACTTTGACCAATCCCTATTATCTTTTTTTATCTATACTTTGAAACTATTTTAAGCACTTTTCTCTTGTACTCAGGAGGGAAGTTCTGTAAAAGCAACGGGAAGAATTGCTCAGATACGAGTAAGCGAGGCTTATTTAGGTCGTGTTATAAACGCCCTGGCTAAACCTATTGATGGCCGAGGTGAAATTTCAGCTTCTGACTCTCGGTTAATTGAATCCCCCGCTCCTGGTATTATTTCGAGACGTTCCGTATATGAGCCTCTTCAAACAAAACTTATTGCTATTGATGCGATGATTCCTATCGATCGTGGTCAACAAGAATTAATTATTGGGGACAGACAGACCGGTAAAACTGCAGTAGCCACGGATATGGTTCTAAATCAACAAGGGCAAAATGTAATATGTGTTTATGTAGCTATTGGTCAAAAAGCCTCTTCTATGGCTCAAGTAGTTACTACTTTACAGGAAAGGGGGGCAATGGAATACACTATTATAGTAGCCGAAATGGCTGATTCTCCAGCTACATTACAATCCTTGCTCCTTATACAAGAGCAGCTTTGGCTGAATATTTTATTTACAGAAAACAACACACTTTAATCATTTATGATGATCCCTCCAAACAAGCACAAGCTTATTGACAAATGTCTCTTCTTTTACGAAGACCGCTCGGCCGCGAAGCTTATCCGGGAGATATTTTTTATTTGCATTCACGCCTTTTGGAAAGAGCCGCTAAATCAAGTTCTGCTTTAGGTGAAGGAAGTATGACTGCTTTACCAATAGTTGAGACCCAATCGGGAGATGTTTCAGCTTATATTCCTACTAATGTAATTTCCATTACCGATGGACAAATATTCTTATCTGCGGATCTATTCAATGCTGGAATTAGACCTACTATTAATGTGGGTATTTCCGTCTCCAGAGTAGGATTTGCAGCTCAAATTAAAGCCATGAAACAAATAGCCGGAAAATCAAAATTGGAATTGGCTCAATTTGTCGAATTAGAAGCCTTTGCGCAATTCGTTTTTGATCTCGATAAAGCTACTCAAAATCAATTGGCAAGAGGTCAACGATTACGTGAGTTGCTCAAACAATCCCAATCAGCCCCTCTCACGGTAGAAGAACAGATAATGACTATTTATACCGGAACGAATGGTTATCTTGATTCATTAGAAATTGAACAAGTAAGAAAATTTCTCGTTGAGTTACGTACTTACGTAAAAACGAATAAACCTCAGTTTCAAGAAATAATATCTTCCACCAAGACATTCACCCCTGAAGCGGAAGCCCTTTTGAAAGAAGCTATTCAGGAACAGATGGAACGTTTTCTACTTCAAGACCAAGTATAAAAGAAAACAAGTAAAGTATAAATAAATTTTATAACTTGAAAATGTTATAATTTAAACCTGAAATAATTTCATTCTTTTGCGATAGAATATATAATTTTTAGAAAATACTAAATATAAATATATATAAATATATTAAAGAAAGTAAATAATATTTATAGAAATATATATCAATATTAATGTAAATACAATTAAGATTTGGTAATACACCAATTTGCCCACTATTCGTAACAAAAACTAGAGCAAATATATAATAAAGGATTCGATGGTAATACACCAATTTGCCCACTATTCGTAACAAAAACTAGAGCAAATATATAATAAAGGATTCGAAATTGTACCCAAGCATCGCCCATTGGTTCTATTCCCGATTCATAACTCGAAAGTTTCTCTCGCTCTTTGCTAAGAGGGGCTAAAACTCCAGAAATAAGAAATGCGGAATAACACTTGATATTATTAGAAATACCCAGAAAATATCATATTCGTAAAGCACAAACATAAACGTACTCCTATCAATATGGAAAATATACCGGATTAGTCGATTCGAATTGAAATGAATTGTTGTTTTAAGTAATCCTCAAAAAAACAATTCATTTTTTTTTACCGAATCACCTCCTTTCGTTTGTTTGCTTCGGTACATGTCTCGTTTCAAGATTCATCCACTCAAATCCTATTTATATAATATCTATTATGTCCATAATAAATATATAATAAATATTATATATTTATATATAATTTATATATTAAAGTAAGAACTTCTATTTAGGAACTTTTAGTGATTGAATAAGGAAAGAGAAGATGACTACTTTAGTTTTGTGCTGTACTAGATAAAGTATACCAAGAGAAAAGCCTATTTGACAATGTTTACAATGAAAGTTACCAAATTCTCAAACTCTAGCTTGGCCACAAATCAAATACAGTAAGTCGTTCGTAGATCCATGTGATTTACTAGTGCATTCGATTTGCATTGGGTTAAGGTGGAGTTTTTAACCGGTTTCATGTCATGATTTTGAAACCCAAAATTTACTAGAATTGGGGTAGGTAGCCCAAAGAGAAGAAGTATTACAAATTTCTTGATTTTGTATGGGAAAATAGGCAAATTTGCATATGTAATTTATCTACAAAGATGAGACATTAATGATGAACCAAATCAAGTGGACAGTTACAAACAATACAAATACAAACAATAATGAGGAAAGGAAAACAATTCTTTTTTTTAATTATTAAAAATATAGGGCTATACGGACTCGTAGACCTTCTCTGTAAAACAGATCAAACTTATTATTATCAAAATGATTTAAACTGTTTCAAAGACCCAACATGCATTTTTTTGCATTGGGCTCTTTCATTAACTGCAGTAAATAATAAGCAAGTTAGTCTACCAGATTTTTTCTTGACAGAAAAAAAAAGAGATGGTTCCATGTGCTCTGATTCATTGTTTTGATTCGAATCTAGGAGCACTACCAAAGTGTTTCAAAGAAGGGTTATCCTGACGTAGGTTTGCTTCTAACCTAGATCAACTTAAGTTAAATGGAATCTCTATCGTCCTGCTTCTGCTTAAAGCATAAAATATGAAACTTCATACACCTTAAAGTTGTTCATAAGATAGGACGAAAGATAATTTTGTTTGAGGTCCTGATACTCATTATGCCTAGCATTGAATAGATTGGGTATTCACCTTATCAATATCTCAAATCAATGATGGATTTTTTTTTAGTGCCTAAATGGGGCACTCGATTCGGACCGAACCTTTCTTTTGTCAGGCTGCTGTTCTCTTGTTTTGTTTCCTAAAAGTAATGGAGTAAGACATCGATTTCTCAATAAGATCAACCTTTTTGATTACATGATGTACTTCTCTAAAAAACATTGGCGCGCGTGTAAACGAGGTGCTCTACCAACTAAGCTATAGCCCTTGTGCTTGTGATACATATCTTATCATGTAGATTATTTCTTGTCAAGATGAATATTCTCTGATCCATTTTGTTGATTTGTTTGTTTGGTATTGCTTATCAATAATATTAGATTTATAATCTATCGATGTGATAGGGCCCATTTGTTTTTTTTTGTGATGATAAATGACCTACTTAACTCCGTGGTTAGAGTATTGCTTTCATACGACGAGAGTCATTGGTTCAAATCCAATAGTAGGTAGAACTTATTAGATACCGTTGCCTCTGTGGTATCTAATAATTTTTCTACTCAATTCTATTGATTTTCTATCTTTTCCATCCCACTCTATATTTATCTATATTTATTTCATTTTTTAATTTGTAATTCTTTTTTACATGAAAATTTCATTTCACTTGATTATTTAGACGGATCAACTAGGTACGCCATTGATAGCCTCTACTCGTGTCCTAGCTCGTCTGAGAGCTAAATT
>NW_019272049.1:19369-39369 GCF_002738345.1 Cucurbita maxima | reverse complement strand
GGAGGCCAAGCCGTGGAAATAAAATGACAAAGACTTTTGGGATGAAATAAAATAAAAGAGGTACTATATATTTTATTTTTATTTAGAAATATATATTTTTAGCCATCTTTAATATATTGGTATTATTTATATATTAGGATGGAAGATATCTCTTCTTTTGAGCCCTATACTTTATCTAATTTATCTAAATGGAATTACTTATAAAAGTATTTATCGATTTTATCTATATCCATCGATATATCTCCATAATTATATATATCGATATAATTATATATCCATATAATTAAAGGGTAGATAAAGATAATGAAGAGAGATAAAAGAAGGGCTTTTTTTAAGCCTCCATTTTCTATTTTTTATACTATGTATAATAGTAATTATCCTTTTTCAATTTGGGGAGAGATGGTTGAGTGGACTAAAGCATTGGATTGTTAATCCGTTGTACTACTTGATATTTTTTATAGTTTAGGACAGATGTGGAATAGATAAAATTTTTAGAACATTTCAAAATCAAGCAAGGAAAAAAATCATTTGTTTTATTCTTCACCTCCTGGATTACGTCCTGGGTCATTAGATAGGAATCAGAAAATGAAGAGAGAAACAAAGAATATTACTACTGTATAAACAAATAGTTGTAAGCATTACACAATCTTCAAGATCATTTTTTTTTAAGAGAATAGATTCTCTATCTTAACCTATTTTGACACCAAGAAATGCAGTGAAGTTATTCCTAAAAAAGAAATAGGAAAATTTTTTAAGAGTTGAGTCGTTCTAATTTTACCTTTTAAGGTTGTAAATATTTTTGTATGGGTGACTATTATGATTATAAGTCAACAAGAGTTAAGTAGAAATAAATTTTGAAGATGAAATTAAAGTATTAATTTTGTTATTAATGAGATTCAATTGACATTAGTAATTCACAATGATAATATTCAAAATACTTGACAAAAAAGAATGGTCAACATAAGATATTTGAAACAAATAAATATTTTGTCCTCTCTTATATATCAAATCACTCCTTTAAAATTCCTTAATAATAAACCTGAAGTCTTACATCACTTATATAGAAAAGTTCCTTAAATAGAAGTTTTATTAGATACTTTTAAGCATCTAGAGATCAACTAGACACAAAGCTAAACATTCTAAAAAAAATTAGGGGCTAAACTTTTAAGTTAACGTAATTTAAGAAACTTATGATTTTTATATTATCAAGAGTTTAATTGAGCTAGGTTGATTCAATCTAGTGGACCCAAGAATTGAACCGAACCAAACCAACTAGTTAGTAACATGATTTAGTGGAAGCATTTTCATGCAAAGTAGAAGCAACAATGGAGAGTTTGAAATAATATAGTTTTTACCCCTGTTTCTCGAGTGAATATTGAAATAATATAGGGGCATTAAGGTCATTTTACACCGTTTCTTGGTTTACCTACTTATCGTTATCCAATGACCACCAAATTTCATATCTAACCTCAACATGCTATAAATGCTCAGTATTAAAATTTGATAGACAGTGGAGCTCAGATAGTGGATTATTTTAACATTACTTAAATCTTGAGCTATTTGATTGGTTCAGGGTCTTAACTCACAGTTCTTTGGATTTTTCTTTCATATATCCTTAATTCATACTTGGTTTAGGGTTCATATGAAAACCAAGCGATTTCTACAAGTATTTCTTAACAAAGAGTCCAAGGGGGCTACTTGTCTCATCGTCGACGTTTGGGACCTCCATTCTTGAGCTTCCAATATCTGAATTACTTCAAATTTCCTTCCACAAACTCCTTATTGTGACCATAATATTTTTTACGAGAATCGGTCTGGAATGGGGTTAAAATTGAGAAAATCCAAGAAAAGGTCAAATTTTGAGTTGACTTGGACAGTTCAGTTGAACTGGCCGTATCATCGTTTTCTTCCTCTAAACAGGAAGAAGATGCGCATTTTTCGCATCGCCGCCATGTGAAACTCGGCTTGTACAACCACATTTACAGCGTTTCTCTCCTTGATTTCTTCGTGAAACTTAAAGATGGATGTTACAAGAAAGGGCTAGGGATTTATTTGATACCTTCTCGTGAATCGTAGCCTAAGATATTCGCTTCCAAAGTTCATCCAAAATCTGATTTATCGTTGGAGATAAAACAAAGGATTTCTTATTGGGTAGCCGATTCTAGGGGTTTCAAGGCCCTATTTCTTCATTGAACCTCTTCCATATCTTATCTTCAAGCTAAAGGAATTGGTTTTGGAGGAACGTCTTTGAGTGTAGGACCTTAACTTCTAGAAATCGTTCTCGGTATGCAACTCACTCGAAACGCCAGCTTTCGATCTCGTGGGTAGTTTGTTCTACGACGTTTCAGCCCTTGATTCCTTCATCAAGTTTACTCAACTTCTTCCTCTGAAACTAGAGGAATTCTTAATTTGAAGGAAAAGAGAATGTAGATAGGAATTCGACTCTTATCCCCCATTTAATTTCGAAACCTATTTCCTTCAATTCGGCACGCTCTCGAGGTTATTTTTCTTCGTGGTCTTCTATGGAAGCATTCCTTGGAGGTGTAGAAACTGATTGGAATCATTTTTGCTCGACGAGTCATCATGTATCCTCAGATTGGATTTTCAAGTTTTTCTTGAAGTTCTTCAATGGCGGATTGAATTGGAGGAATGGTTTCTAGGCACTTTCAGCACTCTATTCCTTCATATAACTTGTGGGTAATCTTGTTGAGAAACTGTAGGAATAAGATTGAAAAGAAATGGTGGAGGATTACTCTCGAATTTGAAAGAAATATGAGAGTAGAAGACTCATAATCTAAACGCTCATTGCTTTCGATTGGGGGATCGACCTTTCTCGATTCTTATTCCGTATTGTTGTTCCTATTTCAGACTTTATAGGAGATGCTTAAACCGACATTGAGAGCTCCAGAATCTTCGTTATTTAGAGATCGAACTTTTTGGATAATTTTTCGGAGATATCAACTCCGATCATAGCCTTACCGACCTTGGCTTTGAATACTAGTTGTTGGATGTGATGATCCGTGTGTGTTCGTTCTAGATCATATCAAATTTTGGAGGAGATCCGACGGTTGAGATTTGAGTTCGAAGGATTTTGCTCGGATGGTCACGGTAGATACTCTGATTCTAATTAGAGTGCCATTTCTGTAACTATCCATTCTTCCAGGGGTATTTTGGTAATATTCCACTTTTCGAATATTTTATAATTATTTTTCTCGAACAATCATAATTTTTCTACAAATTCCTAATTGCTTTTTTATCATTTTTTCCTTATTTTGAATCTTGAGCTTCCTTCTAGATAAGGAATTACAAATCCGTGATAAAATGACTTTTTTTTTTGCCCTCTTCATTTACTTTTTCTTTTCCAATCATTTTCAAAAGGCCTTTTAACTCATTGAAATCACTTGTTAGGCACTGAGTGACTTGACTAAGTCCCTTGTTCTTGCTTAATACTTTAATTTTTTTTTCCTTTCTATCCTTTGGGCCTTTCATGAGTTTATTCTTATGGGAGCTAATTTCCTTCATTTTTGGGGTGTTACATATACATACTCATTACAAACACAAAATAAGAAGTAGACTCAAAATAACAAAAAATACTAGATTAAAAACAGAGGTTAGCCTATGGCCCACACTCCAAAGTCCGCTCTCATCCACGACCAACTCTTAGTTACTTGAAAAAAAATGATAAACATGGAGTGAGTAAAACTTAGTAAGTAGCCTACTAGTAGGTTCTTAATGGCGACCTTAAGCTAGGATATTATTCTTGTTATGTTTTCAGGATCTTTTACTGATCTTAAAAACCTTCCCCTAAAATAACCTTTAATTTTCTACCCATGAACACAATTTTCTCCTCATCTATCTTTTTTAAACATTTTTGAAAGTTAAAGAGTAGTTTTGAAGCTTTTTTTTTTTTTTTTTGAAAATTCAACAGTATTTAAAAAAATATATATATATGAGTAATTTTTTTTTAGATAAAGTGGAAAGTTCAATGGTATTTTTATTAATTTAGCTTATAATTTAAAAAAAAAAATACAAATTTTTGTTGATTAAGTTAATGTTAATTTTATTAAAATACATAACACCACATCAAAATTAATTTATTGGGAATAAAATTAAAACTAAAAAATCAATTTATTTTAAACTAAAAAAATTAATTTATTTTAAAACTAAAAAGTATACTTGGTTGGACTAAAACATCCCTTATCCCAACTATAAAGAATTTAATTTCAAGCTCCCTTCTAATAGACAAATGATTTATTAACCTCTATTTTAAGATTTCACTTCATCAATTTAAGTAGCGTTCAACTATAAATATCGAATTTTAAAGTATTCCTCGACAAAGTAAATCTGTTGAAACTGTCTATCAAAGGTGTTCCATAATAAGTTGTGGAGAAGTGTTTCCTTCAATTCTAATTTCAATTAAGGATGTCAATGACAAAAAAGTGCACGAGGTTAGAAGGTTTGTTGTGGAAGAAAAAAACAAGAGTCATGGACATTTTTTCGTTTACAAGCTGTATCATATGTCTTATTCATGGTTACTTAAATCTCATTGAATTGGTGCGCCTTTCACATCAGAGACATTTGTGCCTTAAATCTCTTTGCTTGCTGCAACATTTGCTTGACATAATTCGACCAAAGACGGTATGGACGACCTTAGCTCACTGTATTGGTCTCCAATCATGAAGTGTGACGTCGGATCTCTGTTGTTCTTATATATCTTTAGTTATCTGTGATTAAAGCAAAGAAGTATAGACATGGTTTCCAACCAACCCTTCCTTTATAGTTAGTTCGACGAATGGGTTTTTGTTATCATTTTATCGTTAACCCTTCCGCTTGATTTCGTGTTATGATATCATATAGGGAATGAGAAGCGACCTTACTTGGACAAAATTATATACCGTTTGATAATTATTGTTGATAACAAACATAAATTTAATTATAAGCATTTTAAGTTCAAAAGTAACAAATTACTTGTACACTTTTACTTATAGTCTTCATTTTCTTTATATAGCAATAAGGAAGGGAGGGATAGAAAAGATACTCATAATATCATTATGACTATGCCATATTTCATTAATTAAAGAGATTAATACACCCACAAACACACACACACATATTTCGAGAGAGAGAGAGAGGGCTTATTATAAGTAGGGATGGTATTCTAGTAGTTGTATTGCTACTTGGGGACAAGGAACTCAAGAACTTCTTTAAAAGATGAGAGCTTATAAGTAGGTGGCGATGGATATATCACATGCACAAAAAGAAAATTCTGCACCTTTGTAATAAAAGACCAAGGAATATCATCGTTATTTATAACTTCTATCACAATAATATAAATTCTGCGAGGACGATGTTCTCTAGTCATACTAACTAGAACGTTCACCACACGCTTGTAGATGACACGATGTCAACTATTCTCGTTATTCTTTTCAATTACGAACCTTCCTGCATTTTGCACTACTAGGATATTGACATCTTTAATTGGTACTAAAGCATCTAAAGGCAACCCTTCCACACTGCTCATTCTAACACCTTTGGTAAATTGTTCCAAGAGACATTGTTAGGCCGATTTTGTTCATGAATACTTAAGAATTTGATATTTATAGTTGTAGTTGAACGCTACTTAAATAGAGGAAATGAAATCTTACAATAGAGTCTAATAAAGCGTTTGTCCATTAGAATAGTTTGGAATTAAATTCTTTATAGTTCGAGATAATAGTTGTATTCTTTAAGTCATTGAAACTAGTGTTACTAGTACTTGTTCGTATATTTGAGTATAAATATTAAAACGATTAGTTATTAAATATTGTTTGAATTAAAGCGTTTATAATTCAAATGATCTTCATAACCTAATTCATAAAAAAATAAATAAAATAATTAGGAAGCATTTATGTGCTAGATCAAAATAAGATGCATAAAAAGAACTGGCAGTAATTACTTTATTACCTTTAATCTTAAAAGTAACTTAAAATATTGCTTGTGTGCCTCTTACAGTACTCTCAACAAATGAATCGCTTGATCTATTCTACTCTACTTTACTTCCTCTTGATAACGGTGTGGTAATGACACAACTCATATGCCGATAATCATCACTTACATCCACAACCAGAGTATAGCGGTCGACTATCGTCAAGGACCCATTCACAATTTCCATTTCTATCGTCAATGACCCATTCACCATTTCAATCATTTCTCTAAATTTTATGATGCTCTAGTGTTAGATTTTATGGAAATATTGCAATAGTAAAGTCTTGAAATTTCTATATATCAAAATTGTTTAACACTTTCCAAATCTTGATTTTTGGTTGTTTGTGTTTTTTTTTATAATTATGTTAGCCATTACTTTTGTCTAATTTAATCTATTCTATTCTATTTATTTATTTATTATTTATTATTTTTTTTGCTATGGATAGACGTATCTTTATGAAACATACTAAATAAAACTAAATAATTTGTAAAGAGAGGATATGAGATATGACTTACTATTAAATCTCTTTCTATATGAGAATAACTTATTCTCATGTCCATCTTTGCAACTATGTACTAAATTTAGGGTTTTATTTCTCTTTGGTCAAAACCATCCTTAAAGGACAAAATTGAAGTTGTAGTTAGTCAATTATAATATTTGACGTGCTAGTTTTCAAACTACTTTAAATAGGTGTAAAGAAAGCACGATAATAACTTAGTTTCACTAATCCGACACGTGTTGAGCATGTACTGAATACTTGTTAATACAATGGATACATTACAAATTTATAATCCATCATTTCATATCATACCCTTGACTTTGAATATATTTTGAGAGTGAAACGTACCTTAAGTTTTTTTTTAAGTATACAAACATATAAACTTATTTATATGAATTTATTTCTAATATAAAATTGATAAATTTTTTTAAATAATTCTTTTTAATTAATGTATCATTGTCACATCGGTGTCCTAGTTTTTTACAAATGACATGTTACCATATCTATTTGGTATTATATTTATGTCTCGTATCTATATCTCATTTTTTATTTTTGTGACTCTGAGATATTTTGCTTTTATAAATAGATATCTCCACGAAAATAAATTTAATTTATGTTGAGATGGAGAATAAAAATTGACACTTGACATTGATTCCTCTTAGTGTGAAGCTTGCATCTTGCAATTACTTGGGTAGAGAATGTGTTTCACTTAAATTTCACTCAAGAGAAAATAATCAAATAACGAACCATATGCGAGAGAGGATAATTTTTTTTTTTAATCTTTGAGAAATAAGAAAGAATAAAAATTAAAACATGGCATGAATGACATCTTCTTCAATCTTTGATTTGTTCTCGTAAATGTATATAAAAAAAAAAAAAATCCTATATATTTTAGATATAATTTAAGATTACCTATTTAATAAAACTCCATCCAAACTTCTACTCATAAATTTAGTTATTATTTGTATACAATTGTTAATATGTAAGAAAATACACGTACAAAATGTTTATACTATTGGAAATACACTAGTCTTGGTTGTTTGACTAAAACAATGCCGCCATGGTCCAAACTAAATAATTTGATTCGAAGCTATCTCCTAATAGAGGGAGGCTCAATTAGACTTTGTTGTAAGATTTGACCATATCAATTTGAATAGCGTTCTCCACAACTATAAATATCAAACTCTAAAGTATTCACGAGCAAAGTAAGTTTGTTGAAACTATCTATAAAAGTGTTCCAAAGTGAGTTGTGGAGAAGATTTGCCTTAAAATCTAGTTCCAATTAAGGGTGTCAACGATGAAGAAGTGCAAGCTGTTGGAAGGTTTGCCATGGAAAATTGGTGAACGGTCTTTTCAGTCTCATATAGGCTTTGTTCCCAAATTTTATATTATTGTGATAGAAGCTATAAATGACCATTATATTCATTGGTCAAAATTTTATATTATTGTGATAGAAACTATAAATGACCATTATATTCATTGGTCAAAATTTTATATTATTGTGATAGAAACTATAAATGACCATTATATTCATTGGGTGAAGAAGTGAAGAAGTCCTCCTTATATAAGTATCTGTTCTTTTTCTCTCGTACCCACCTTATACATAACATGTTAAATTAACTCATACTTATAAAAATCATTTCTTTCTTTCTTTTGGAAATGCGAGGTATCGATCCCCATACCTCTCACATGCTAAGCGAGCGCTCTACCATCTGAGCTACATCCCCATAATTCTTACACCATAAAACCCTATTAATGTCCCATCATCAATAATAGTGAAAATAAAAAAATATCAAAATATTAATAACAAATAGTTTGTTTTGGTAATGCGGGGCATCGATAATTGTGAAAATGAAAAAATATAATAACAAATTAAATAATTTCTTTTGGAGAGGCAGGTTATCAATCCCTGTACAACTTGCATACAAAGCGAGCGCTCTACCATCTAAGCTACATCTCCACAATTTATACATCACAAAACCCTAAACGTCTCGTCATGAATAATAGTGAAAATGAAAATAAAATATTAATAACAAATAGTTTTTTTTGGAGATGCAAGATATCCGCTTAATAATAAATCTAAAGATGCAGGGTATCGATCCCCATACCTCTCGCATGCAAAGCAAACGCTCTACCATCTAAGTTATATCCCCTCTCGCATGTAAAGCAAGCGCTCTACCATCTAAGTTATATCCCCACAATTCTTACGTCACAAAGTCCTATGCATCTCGTCATCCGTTATAGTGAAAATGAAAAACTATCCCAGCTCATTATGTCTTAAATAAGAAAAAATTGAAAAGAAATAATATATTTAATAATCGATTCAATTGAAGATGCAAGGTATTGATCCCCATACTTTCCACATGGGAAATGAACGCTCTACCATTTGAACTACATCCCTACGATTCTTACATCAAAAAACCTTAAACGTCCCTTCATCAATAATTGTGAAAATGAAAAAGTATATATGCATATTATGTCATAAATAAGGAAATACTGAATAGAAATAAAATATTAATAATAAATAGTTTCTTTTGGAGATGCGAGGTATCGATCCCCATACCTCTCGTATGCTAAGCCGTAACTTTCGCATGTTAAGCGAAGCTACATCCCCAAAATTCTTGCATCACAAAACCCTAAATTTTCCATCATCAATAATAGTGAAAATGAAGAAATATCACTACTCAACATGTCATGAATAAGAAAAAATTGAAAGGAAGTAATTTTCAATAATAGTGACATGAAAAACTATCTCTTGAAGGGGCATTTTGAGAATCAAACTCGAGATCTCTCACACCCAGAGCGAGCGAGAATCATACCACTAGACCAAATGCCCTTGTTATACCACTTGAAACGTATGTATGAAGCCTTAGGCCTAGGTATTAAGTTTGTATTTTTTCGTATTGCAGGAAACATGTGAAGTCCTCAGAGGTAGAATGTGTCTTGGAGAATAAAGCCTTGGGATGGGATGTTGCATTAAGAGCATGATCGTAAGTATAAAATGTTAAATATGAAGATAGGTTGATTTGAATGTGTCTTGGAGAATAAAGCCTTGGGATGGGATGTTGTATTAAGAGCATGATGGTAAGTATAAAATGTTGAATATGAAGTTAGGTTGATTAGAATGTGTCTTGAAAAATAAAGCCTTGGGATGGGATGTTAAGAAAGACAATGAGTATTAAGAGCATGATGGTAAGTATAAAATGTTGAATATGAAGTTAGGTTGATTAGAATGTGTCTTGAAAAATAAAGCCTTGGGATGGGATGTTAAGAAAGACAATGAGTATTAAGAGCATGATGGTAAGTATAAAATGTTGAATATGAAGTTAGGTTGATTAGAATGTGTCTTGAAAAATAAAGCCTTGGGATGGGATGTTAAGAAAGACAATGAGTATTAAGAGCATGATGGTAAGTATAAAATGTCGAATATGAAGTTAGGTTGATGTCGAATATGAAGTCCTTTGATAAGAAAAGAATTAGACATAGGGGCATTTCAAGAATTTAACTCTAAACCTTCTCTTGCACCACAAGTGAGAATCATACCACTAAACTAAATGTCTTTTCTTGAACACCCAATATTTTTAACGTCTACTTAAATATATTTTTTTCTCATGAAAAGTTGAATTGTTATAATATAAAAGGGTTATCAAACAACCCAACAACCCAACAAAAGAAACAAACTAATCAATTTGGGTTGGATTGATTCGGTTTAGTTCATCAGTTTGTTTGATTTAATTTTTCTATTTTGTCAAATAAAGTTGTATTGAATGCACCTTAGTTTCATTTATGACAAACTCATATGAAACATAATTGCATTAATAGTACTCAGAGTCTATAAGCATTTCATGAACTTTCGTGCAATTCATGCTTTATTAAAGATGAGATAAACTTTGGAAAACTTTAAATTACTTCATATGGAGCTTCAATTACTATATGCTAGTTGCAATCTTTAGAATTAACTAATTGGACACAAATTCATGAATTTAGGGAATTTTTTGTGAAATTATCAATACAACTTATGTTTTCAAATTTTTAGGACATAATTTAGGTAGTTGTTTTTATAAGTCGTAAACTTGTTTCTTTGCATAATATGGATTTATTTGAACTATTATTATCGATAAGATGGAAAAAGAAATTGTCTTTGAAATGACTAATAGACTTAAGTTCATCGTTGTTGTTTTTTAACTTGTGATTTTACAGAAAGTTTAACTAATATGAACTGTCATGTCATGGAGTTAAATTGAATGCACTTTAGTTTCATGTTTGGCGTGTTTAAGATAAAGCATAATTGTATTAATGATCTTAAGAGAAATTCCTATTTTATTAGAGGAGACCAACTTTATTTAAGGTAGTAGGAGTTCAAGAATCTGGATTTGAATCTGGTTAAGAAACAGTAAGATTTGAAAGTTTTGAATTCTAGACCAAATTTGTATCTAATTATTTTTTTTTATGACTAATTATAAATTAAGAGAAAAATATTTTTTTAAAGATAGATTAAACTCTAAAGCTTTGATGACAAAACCATGTTTAGACTAGCAGTTTAAAGTCACGAGATGCGGTCACAGGTGTGATTATTTTGGATGGGTTCGTATGAGGGAGCCTTCAAAGATTGTGCACTCACAGATGGGGTTGTTATGCAGCCTTAGTTTGTTTGAGTTTTTTTGTACTTTTTTTTTTGTAATTCTATCCCAAACACTTTTTTTTTTGTTTGGATAAATTTGAACAACACCGTCTTATAATTTAATTTAATTTTATATTTAATGTGGTGTTGTTTTCTCAATCTTATTTTAATTTTACACCATTATTTTATATTAATTTACTTTAATTTTTATTTGTTTGAACTTTCAATTTTTAGTTTCTATTTGAGTTTTTAACCTTTGAAATTTGGATTGTGACAGATTGGTATCAGAGCAGCCGAATTTTAAATTATATAGATTTTTTCTTACGATAAAGAGTCGTATATCTCTATGACTCAGCTTGATGACACGTCTCTCCGTGACCAAGTAATAGAGCCTTCTAAAACTCCATTTGCACCCATCATCTTCATTTCTTTGATGCTCATATGTTCAAGTCTATTGACACTACTGTAGGGTGTATAAACATAGTTGTTGTTACTGTTACTTGAATTGGAGCACTCTTAGCAACAACAACCATGTTTATACACTCTACATTGGTGTACAGGGTTCCAGATTTTAGGTCATGCTACCACCATGACACCCTTCACAATATTCCCAAAACTCTTTCCAAACTCGGCTGCATAACCTGTGCTATCCAACTGACCAATAGAGATTAGATTCTTCTTGAGATCAGGAATATATCTGACATCCTATAATGTCCACTCACTCATTTCCTATTAGAGTTTATATGTAGACATCTCTATTCCCTTCAATCTTCAACATTTTGTTGTCGGCAATATACACCTTCCTAACATTTTCTTATTTGAAATTTTGAAACAATTTCTTACTTGGATTCGAATGAAACGATGCAACTGAATCTAAAATCCAAAATTCAATTGGGCTGTTCACGCTAAGGATTAAAGCATTCTCAGTATCTTCTGCTGAATATATGAAATTATCGTTATCTTCAAATTTTTTATTTTTCTTTTCATCAATTTTGTACGATCTATCCGAAAGTGTTATTTTTCTTCACAATTTCAATACTTTACGTTTTGTTTGTTTGGAGATTTTTCCCAGTTTCTTAATTTTGATCGCCCATGTTTGTTTGGGCTCTTTGATTTACTTCTTCCCCTTCGATCAACAATGAAAGCATTGCCTGATGAATCTCCAATTTCCTGTTTGGGCTTTCGCTGACATCTCAAATTTCACTAAATTTCAATTTAATAGATCCTCGTGAACTGTTGATTGCATCAACAACAGTATACCACGACTCGAGTAAAGATGACATCAAAATCAATGTTTTAATCTAATTTTTTAACATAATTTCCACCCAACTCAATTGACTTACAATCATGTTGAACTAATTTATATGATGTGCAACAAATCGACATTTGTAGATTGAACAACCTCTGCATCAAATACACCCTGTTCATAGCCGACGTATTTTCGTACATATTTGACAACACCTTCAATAGGCCCGATGTCGTCTTCTCTTTGATGATGTTGAACGTCATGTTTCTGGACAGCGTCAACCACATTAACTCTACAGCATGACAATTCTTGAGCTTCTACTCCTCCGTGGTCATGGTATCCGGCTTCACCCCCAAAAGGGGTTCTTGAATATCTTTCTTGTACGTAATCTTCAATCTGCATCTTCTAGAAATTGATATCAAATCCATCAAATTTTCAATTCTTGAACTTTCCATCTTCACAAATCGTGGTGAATCTCTCCTCGCTCTGATACTAGTTATTAGGATCACACAATATCGCACACACTTGATCTAAATGAACACAAAAAACATGATAGAGAAAATGTAAGAAGAAATATTCTAATGGTTTTGTATTAATGACTTCAGGGTTGAAATAGAGGGTATGAAGAATGAGAAATGTACATTTAGGAAGCACCGACTAATTGACTAATGGGTATATATATGATTTCAGTTTATTATATATAGCTTCACTATATGTAAATGCCTACTATATGGTTAGCCTTCATATCCAACATTCTAGAGCCCAAATAGTCAGGGATTGACATTCTGCTAAAACACAAAGTCATTTACATGCCCCTAGAAAATTCCTAGTAGTAACGGAGTCTAACCCAATGATCATTCAGACAAACATCCATCAATCAAGAGGGGTGAAAATGATGACGATAGTACAATTGAGAAAGAATCTTAGTCATGATGAATCTATACTTGTTGCCATTGTTGTATTTGAAAAGGGGAAGTGCAAGTGTGCGAACCTCAACAAAAACTTTTTTTCCACTACATGAAGACCATGACCCAAAACAAGAAGGTCAAATATTGAGTTTAACTCCACCAAGAGAGATAAATCACAAGATTAGTTTTATGTTGCCTGCCACAAACAGATGTCATGCGGCTCAGCCTGAGCTAGTTTAATTCTACAAATAGCAAAATGGCATGTTTACAGTCGGGTTTATTTGACCTGCAAAAGCTCTTGTCAGTGATCACTCAAATGCTTGGCAAAGACACCAAGCTAACACCTCTACTGAAGAAGGGAGACAAAAACAAACCACTAAAGCAACACATGTTCACGCAAAAATACCATCCATATGAATGAAGAGAAGGGTCGACCACAATAATTTCAAAGAAAATAGAGAATTATAATAAGTTAAGGTCAGATCAACATTGAGTTCAAAGCAACAAGAACCAAAGACTGGTGCGAAAATTCTATGGACTAGTCGAAGTTATACACAAGATTAGGAAGACATCATATAGGATCCAATTGCTCCTATGGAGACTAACCCTGTTGTCCACGTCAGTAACTTGAAACGTTATTATTCCGACCAAGAAAACATCAAGTAGAAGCAGGTGGTATGACGTCATGCAAAGAAGAAAATGTTTCAAGCAAAGAAAGTAGGAAAGACACCAATAGAAAAGAGTTGAAGAGTTAACAAACCGAGAAGTGATTTTCAACAGCTTCTAGTAGGTTGAAAAAGACTCCTCAATACTAAGATCAGCTAGAAGCGCATCGCGAGACTTAAAGTCAGCCTCATCCTACAACGTTGAGTTTATGAAGAGCCGGTTGATAGAGATATTGACAAATTGTGTAAGGGCAGATGTTGCGGTCATGATTGGCCAAGGCGTGTTGCCTGTGGCTGCATGTTAGATGACTCAACTATTCTTGTAAACGATTTGTGGTTCATGGTGGCATGTCTATTCCAAACCCCTTTTACTTGCATTCATCTTAGATAAGCCTTTACTATTATTGTTGTGTCAATACAGGGTGTATGATTAGTCATCAAAATCATATCTACAACCATCAGAACTAAAATGTCCCAAAATGTACTATAGGAGAACGTGACCAGTTGTTGTTTGTTCACTTTTAGCTTATAACATTGCTCTATTTGAAATTGTTTTTAACGTATTTCCTCGCTCACGTTTTCTACAATATTTCTTCTAAACGTGATTGAAGCATACACTGTTATTGTTCCTTCAGTCTAAATTTTGCATGGTTGACTTGTTCATTGGATTAGAACAAATGTCACATAATCAGTGTCTCACTACTGCAAGAGTGTGATTGTGACACTTGTCTTCTGTTCAGTTGTGGGCTGCATCTTCTGACTAGTTACGTGCTTCTAACTAGTTACGTGAGTTTGGCTTGGAGCATACGTGTAGGTTGAAAAAGAAATGGTTGGATGCGGACTGCGAATCAGGGTTGGGCCACGGAAGGTTTTTTTTTTACCACATATGGACTTTAGGCTAGTGAGTCTTAAATTTGGGTTCGTTTGAAAAATTTTGGTTCGTTTTTTAGTTCAAATGAACCCAAATTAAACCTACTAGTTCCTTCTTCCTTGCACGACTCACTCATATTCTCTGTTCTGCCTCTTCTTGCTCTTTGAAACTTCTTTAAAGGCTATTGTTCACCGATTATTTTGGAGCATCTTCCTTAAAAGGATTGTGCCCAAAAATGACCTATGTAGAAAATTTGTACCCCTTTCCTAAAACCTTTAGCGGACAACATACCCAAAACAGATGCACTACACCTCGTCTCACCCCCCCGGAGCATATGGATCCACCCAATCGATGAACACTCAAACCAAACTCGCCCATACTTTTTGGCATAGGAACGCGAGAACCAATTCGAGTAATCTACAGTGGGGAGACCTCTTAAAGCAACAAACGAGAATGGCTAGGTTGATAGCAAGGTTAAAGAAAAGGCGAGTATGAAAAGACGTATCGCATAACCGTCCCTGTAAGCAGCTTCATTCTTTCTTGATCTATGAACCGACTTTATGAAAAAATCAGTCTTTCTACTAAAAGTGTGACTGTTGGGTATGGATAAGTGAACCTCTTAGTTCGGGGGAAACCGGAGATGTTGGCTAAGAAAGCTAAGCAGGCAAGTATAAGATGGACAAAATGCATATACAAATTGATTGACATGATCCCTCTCCCTCTCTCTTTGGCTAGGTTGCTAGCTACGCGATAAGCGGGAAAGCATACCAGGCAAGGAAAGAAAGGCTGCTCGATCTCCTGTAAGGCCAACCCTCAACGGCGAGCTCAACATGCAATGGTATAAGTTCAATAGAAGTCCAAGGTTTCGTCTACTACGAACCTGGAAGCTCTTGGAGGAGCTAACATGAAATGAGAAATACATTCGATTTCGACAACTAATAGATAGCGAACTTTTTGGTAGAAACTGATTGATCCCTTGGCTCCGGCAAGAAAAAGAAAAGGTAGTCGTACTCCTACCTTTTCCGCCGGACGAGAGGAAAGTTTGAGCTGAAAGATTGAATCACACTTGGTAAGAAAGGCGGGCTTAGTAGGTTTCTCCAAACGTATAAACAAAAAGAGGATACCGATACGCATACATTCTTGCATGGAAAAACCTAGCTGAACCGAATCAAGGGTTCTAACCTAGTTCGACTGACCTTCTTTGGCTAGCCCCCACCCCTTGTAATGAGGTCAACCCGTATGTGCTTTTTCTTTTTGTTTAGCGAGATAGCTTACCAGCTCTTTCATCGTGGACATACGCAGCTCCCGCTTTACCTTAGCCTACCATGAAAAGGAAAGTTCCCTCACGATAGGCCCCCCCAGCTCCCGAACGTCTTTCAATGAATCAAGAGAGGTATAGAATAGTACAACAAACCAACAAGACAAGAATGGACTCATAAGATGGGCAGTTAGGGAATCGATTTCATTTGTGTTATCCACCAAGAAAATGATCAAGGAATTCTTTATACACGACTGAGAGATGACCATATTGTTGAACATCCCTAATAAAGTACCGTAGGCAAGCGAAGCTTTTGAAAATGAAAGCATGTATAACTCAGATCCACTTTCTCTTCGATTCGTGAACTTCAGATCTGATCTTCCTTTCATCTCCGGGTGACTGAGAGAGAATTTAGGCCTGGTGTGCATCCTATTCGGTCAACAATAAGGTACAAAGCGGATTAATTAAATGGGCTTGAAGTACCATTATCGTTAGGTCGAAGATCTCTACTAGGTTTAGTGCACTTTGGTAGTTGCGAATGTTGCCAAAATCGAATGTCTTTCTCATTCGACATTCTCTCTTACCAAGCAGCCATACTTGCCAGGGTTGAGGAGACAGTTTGTGAGCTAATTGGGCTTCGAAATTGCGTATACGCGAAAAGAGCTCGCTTTCGACTTTCTATCTTAACGTTTTGTGCTCGGTTCTAGTTCAGGAAAGGGTCTGATCTCTTTCACTGGAGCACATTGATGCCGAAGACAAAAGAACTGATGACTGATAAGGAAAGAGGTTTTAAAAGACGAAAGAATGACAATTCTAGGTGTGATAGAAAAGGATAACTTTTTCAGAGGGATTGTGATAACAGATGATCTATGTGGCCACATTTAAAATCATATTACCTAATTCCTTTGGGTTAGGCCTCATTGAAAATTATTATAGTGCTTAGAATTGAACTCAAGACCTCTTGCACCCAAAGAAAGAATAATACAACTAGACCAAATGCCCTTATTATGAGCTATATATTAAGTTTTTTATGGAATGTATCATCATTATTTCATTTATTTTCTTTGTTAATGAAATCCATGAGCAATAATCATTATTATTATATCTTTTAGATCTAGACCGTTAAATTATTTACATAGGGTTTGCCACAATTACTGTAGAGAGAAGAAAATAGTGTAAGTTTTAGTTTGATAATTCCATTTGAGACACATAATTGCCTTAATTTTAGATGGAAAAGATACACTAGGTTGTTGAGTTATTTTCTCTAAGGCTCATTCTTTTGAGAATTGAACTCGGAACCTCTTGCACCTTAAGCGAAAATCATACCACTAGACCAAATGCCCTTTCTAAAAAATTGAAACATTTTTAACTCATTATATTTTTTTCTCTCAAGTTTGAAATCTATTTTCTTGAGCAATTGTTGGACTATAAAACAAAAAGTTGATGGTCTAGTATTTTACTTGTAAGTAAGACATGTAATATTGAATTGTTCTAATATTCAAGTGTTCAAATAAACTACAACACAACAAATGAATCAAACTAATCAGTTTGGGTTGGGTTGAATTTATTCGGCTCAGTTCATCAGTTTGTTTGGTTTAATTCTTCTATTTTGCTTCCTATGACAAGAAAATAAAGTTGTATTGAATGTACCATAGTTTGATTTATGGCAAACTCATATGAAATATAATTGTATTAATAGTACTCAGAGTTGGAGTCTGTAAATATTTCATGAACTTAAGTGCAACTCATGTTTCATTAAAGACGAGATAAACTTTAGTTAAGTAACTGGAACTTTAAATTACTTCATGTGGAGCTTCAATTACTCTATGTTAGTTACTATCTTTAGGATTGACTAATTGGACACAAAGTTCTTGGATTTAGGGGATTGTTTTATGTAATTTTCAACTACAACTTATGTTTTCAAATTTATAGGTCATAATTTAGGTAGTGGTTGTATATTATGGATGAACACTAGAGTTTCTATCTCGTTCACCACAACTACTCTAGTTTTTGTTTGAAGGCTATAATTGTCATCTATGTTGTATGGCAATAAAATTTGTTTCGATGAAATTTTAGTTAAAGTTGCATTTTACTTCTTGCGAGTAAAAAATTTGTTTCTTAGCATAATATGAATTTAGTTGAAGAGTTATTAGGAATAAGATGGAGAAAGAAATTTTCTTTAAAATAATAAACCGACCAAATTCATCTTTGTTGTTGTCTAATTGTGATTTTGCAAAAACACTTAACTAATATGAAATATCAAGTTAAATCAAGAATATATTCTACACGTCATTCAAGATGACAATAAATTGAGTTAAATTGAACGCAGTTTTAATTTCATGTTTGGTAGGTTCAATATGAAGCATAATTGTATTAATGATATTAAAGAGATTCGTGTTTTATTAGAAGAGACCAACTTCATTTAACGTACTAGGAGTTTAAGCTACTTCCATTGTAATTTCAATCACTCCACAATGATTACAAATTTAAGGTTGGCTAATTGAACATCAATTATCAACTTTATGTTATAATTTAGGTAGTAGCCATTATAATATTAATGAGTATAAGAGTTACAATGCTTCCATGGACCATATGTCCTATAGTCAAATGAATATATATATATTATGTATGTCGAGGTCTGGATAAAGCACAAAGTAGTAAGAAACACCATTGTCAACTCTAGAGCCACCCACAACTCATGATGGAGACCGGTGCAAAATATTTTAACATCCTTTGGCATCAAGATACAGGAAAGATGAACGCCGTCAAATTGGAAGCTTTGTCTGTCTTAAGAGTCACAATGAGAACTCTAATCAAGCTGGAGCCTTGGACTTGGCAAATTGTTTAGTGATAGTTGAAATGGATGACTTCGACGTCGTGTTAGGAATGAACATCCTGCTGAAACACAAAGTAATTTACATGTCCCTAGTAAAATGTCTAGTAGTAACGGAGTCTAACCCGACGATCATTCAGAAAAACATCCATCAACCAATAGGGTTGAAAATGATGTCGATACTACAATTGAGAAAGAATCATAGCCATGATGAATCTACGCTTGCTGCTATTGTTGTAATTGAAAAGGGGAGCTTGAGTGAGCCAACCTCAATAAAAACCTTGTTGCCACTGCATGAACACCACGACGAAACAAAAAACAAGGTCTGATACTAAAGAAGGGAGACAAAAACAAACCACTGAAGCAACACATGTTCACATAGAAATATCATCTATGCGGATGAAGAGAAGGGTCAGTTGGAAGCGTCAACCACAATAATTTCAAGAAAAATAAAGAGTTCATATAAGTTAAAGTCAGATCAACTTCGAGTTCAAAGCAACAAAACCAAAGGCGGGTGTGAAAATACTATGGACTAGTTAAAGTTATCCATAAGATTATGAAGACATCATATAGAATCTAATTGCTCTTATGGATGCGGACTAACCTTGTTGTCCACGTTAGTAACTTGAAACATTATTATTTTGACCAAGAAGACATCAAGCAGAAGCAGGTGGTATGACGTCATACAAATAAGAAAAATTTTCAAGCGAAGAAAGTAGGAAAGAAACGAATAGAGAAGACATGAAGACTCAATAAACCGAGAAGTGATTTTCAACATCACCTAGTAGGTTGGAAGAGACTCCTCAATATGAGATCAGCTGGAAGTGCATCGAGAGACCTAAAGTTAGCCTCATCCAATAAATTGTGTGGGGCAGATGTCGCAGTCATGATTGGCCAAGGCGTGTTTCCTGTGGTTGCATGTTGCATGTCTCAGCCATTCTTGTAAACTATTTGTTGTCCAAGGTTGTTATTTCGGCAATGTTATTGTTTACCGGTTATTTGGGCGACACGCCTTGAGCAATCATGACCGTCACAATTGGCTAAGACATTTGTTGTCCATATGCTATTGTTGTCCAAGAGACTCCTCATTATGAGGTCATGATTGGCTAAGACATTTAAAGAAGTTTTACCTAG
>NW_019272049.1:11371-19359 GCF_002738345.1 Cucurbita maxima | reverse complement strand
TAAAATATCAAATATAATATATATGGTAAACTATAATTTATTACTAAATATCCTTAACACCCCATCGCAAGCTAAGCGTCGGATTTAAACGAACGTGAAGCTTGAATCTGAAAAATTCAAAGAGGTTGAGAAACACTTTTCATGAAGATGCTAACAACCCGGTTCTTGGCCATCAAAAATTTGCAGAGGGATCGCCGCTCAGCGGCGATGCTGCCTTGGCTTCGGCGAGAATATGTCTAACCCATGAAGAGGGATTGTCGCTTAGCGACGATGCTGCCTTGGCTCTGGTGAGAATATTTCTAACCCCAAGAAGTAGAAGGGGAAACCTAGAGCAAGAGACAAAGACAATGTTGAAGCCGGAAGAGTCGCCACATTGGGCGAAGGTGCCAATTTTGGCGAGAAGGGAAGTCGGAAGAGTCGCCTCATCGGGCGAAGAAGCCAATTTTGGCAGGAAGGGCGGCGGCAACTTGGTTGGCGAATAGGCCAGTGCGGCACCCAGATTCCAAAGGTAAATCTCTGCAAAAGATTGATAGGTTTAGGTTAGGGTTTATGTGAAGGATGAAGGTTGATTGGGAAGAAAATGAGAGAGACTATATTGGCCAAGGGGAAAACCGATTGGGTTGGAAAAGGTGAGGTTGTATATACAGAGTATGACGAAAGGTGATTTGGAGGTCAATAGGGTGGAGCCGAAGAGTAATCAATCGACTCCGACTACGGCAGCCATGAAGACTGCCCCTGCGGCGTCAAAACCAGCAGGGGTGGTGGAGAAGAAGATTAGAGGATTCAAAAGCCATTGAAAAGAAAGGATCGGGGTTGTTAAACCGAAAGCGCTCTGATACCATGTGAATGTTTGATTAATCCACCACACCTAAATGGTGTGAAAGTTATCTTATTTATAATCAAATGAATTACAAGGATATGGAAATAGTAATAAATGGAAATAACAATAAATGAAAAGATACCTATGATAATAAGGCAAATATCTAATATTTGCCTTATTCTAAAATATCAAATATAATATATATGGTAAACTATAATTTATTACTAAATATCCTTAACAAGATCAGTGCAATAGAGAATCTGTGTCCCTTTCCTGAAACCTTCAGCGTACAACATAACAAAGAGTTCCTAGAAAAAATATCATAGAACAATTTGTGTAATACCTTTGAAGTTAGGCTCGAGGCTCTATCTTATCTCCCAGGAATATTGTTCATTCTCTATTCACATAGAAATTCTGCAATAGAAAGTGGTACCCTCATCTTCTTTTACAAAACTTTCTCAAGTCCTCATGGAATGATTTGAAAGTGGTACCATCATCTTCTTTTATAAGACTACCTCGGCCTTCATTGAATGATTATGCTATGTTGATTCTTAGAGAAGGGAGTAGGAGTAAGAGTAGATGACTTGTAATGGTCCAAGTCCCGAAAAAGTAAGTCTTGATGTCAAGAAAGGAGAGGAATCCTCATAGTTTCCAAGATTTGAAGAGAATCGTACATACACAAATTTTCTTTATTTGTTTATTCTTGTTGTTTGCTCCCTTCAATTAACATGTTATAAAGACACTTGTAAATTATAATTAAATATAGCTTTTTTTTTTCTTCCCAAATATTTATTTGAATTACTTATTGGTTCAAGGTTTAAAAAACCTATTTCAAATCTTATTATATTGCATGCTTCAATTTGATATAATTGTTGGGGGCATTTTGAGAATCAAACTCGAGACCTCTCGCACTCGAAGCGAGAATCATACACTAGACCAAATGCCTTGTAGTGGATCTATCAATATTAGTTGTTGGTCCATATCTTTTATGCGCCTCAATATTTGAAATTTATCCACATGTTTTTGTGCTTTAGAACCTATATTATTGTCATGTTTTATCATCTCATGTATTTGCTGAAACTACCACACCTAAATGAAGTTCTCAAATAATCAAATAAATTATAAAGGATAGGGGAATAACAATAAATGAAAAGAGCCTGTAATAAAAGGCAAACATGATACCTATGATGAGTTGTATTAGAAGACAAATATCCTATAATAAAAGATCAAATATAATATACAGGGTTTTATGTCCTAAAACTCAAGTTTGTAAACAAAAACATATTCTATTTTCAATCAAGTTATAATTGTTGTTTATTCAGTAAAGATTGTTATTGAATAAAGTGAACTTTACGATCATTAATCTAAATCCAATAAATTAAGAACACTCGGGCTATAGTATGATTACTTGAACTAAATGTAGAGACATAAGAGTTGATCAAGTTCAAGTATATAGTCAAAATGATCTATAATATAAGGATAAGACTGAGTACCTTATTCTGGGGACACTATGAATGCGACCCACTTTTGTATATGATATAAACAATTTGATCACTAAATTGTACATGTGCAAACAAGTGAATGGGGGTGTCCTATGTAATTAGTATTGCATAAGATCAGACCATGAAGAAAATTACTCTCACTTTATAATGTCGTTTACTGTTGAGACTGATTTTCTTTTCATTCGATGACCTAGGTAACTCGATCTTAATCCTGAGCTAACCATGAACTCCTGTTTATTCGGAATTATCCTTAGATTTGCATGGGTGAGAGTGGCTCAAGTTTTTCGACTCAATAGGCCTCCCATTTCAGGGGTAAGAGGGTAAATGGCTGGGGACGTAGGATGCAAGATGGAATTCACTCCTACCCACTTTTAGGGATAGAAGAGAGGTAGTTCCCTTAAATACTGACTTCAGGTCTTGAACAAGGGGTCCCACCCTCTCATTGGCCTGAGAGGGATCCGATTTACTGGTTGGACCACAAACCAATTGTTCATTAGAGGATCAGTGAAACATAAGAAACAAGAAGTAACTTCAGGGGTAAAATAGTAAATTGACCCAGCTCTAGTTACGAACAACCTGTGAAGGATCGCCTTACTAATCATGGTTATATCAAATGGACAAAAATATATCTATAGTGAGGGGAGTGCACCTACTAGGCTATATTGAAATGTCCTAGCAGTTAACGAATGTTGGTTAACAAGATTAATGAGTTTAACCGGTTAATCTTGGATCATTGGAGCCCATGATGTATAGGTCCATTAGGTCCCTTTGCTAGCTCATATTGGACTAAACCATAGAACAGTGTGACGAGTGAGTTCGAAGTTTTCGAATTCAAATTAGGGAGACTACGCTACATATATACGATATATTTAACCGGATTTTTGTTTTATTTACGAATTAAACAAAAAGAGAGAATTTGAGATATTTAATTAAGATTTAATATCTTAATCAAATATGAGTAGGAATTAATTGGGATTGTCATTTGAATTAATATTAAATATTAATTAAATAGTTTAATTAATCATTTGATATTACTTTAATTTGAAATTAATAATTCAAATTGATTATTAAATGAATATGAAGAAAGTCAACCTGTTGACTTCATTTAATGGAAAAATCAATGTTAGTGGAATTTTGAGGTGTCAAAATTTGGTTTAACCAAACTTGCATGCTTGCCAAATAAACCCCACAAATTTGAGTGTCAAAATTTGGTTAACTCAAGCATGCATACTTGTCACATAATCCCAAACATTTGAGTGGAATTTTGAGTGTCAAAATTTGGTGATCTCAAATTTGCATGAACATGCAAACATGACTTAGAGTGATCATAATACATGAAAGGTCTTCTTATTGGTGAAAAACCTTGAGAAAAACCTCTCACAAACACTCTCTTCATATATACAAAATCCCTCCCAAGTTTAGTCACTCACCGGATTCCACAATTCCGTTCTAAGGCCGGAAGATAGTGGAGAAGACACTAGTAGTGGTTCGAAACCGGTTCAGGACGAAAAAGGAATTTGAAGTACAAAAGGTTAGTATTCAAACTCATTAAGTTTTAATACTTATGAACATGCTAGTTATTTACTATAATTGACGTTCTAAAAGTTCCTTAAGATTCAAATTGCTTCCGCATGTGTTATATTAAGACCTTCATACTCAACTTCTAACTCTGAAGCTACAGGAATCCTTAATTTGAAGGAAAAGAGATCGTAGATAGGAATTCGACTCTTATCCCTAATTTAATTTTGAAACCTATTTCCTTTAATTAAACACGCTCTCGAGGTTATTTTTCTTCGTGGTCTTCTATTGAAGCATTCCTTTGAGATGCATAAGCTGATTGAAACCATTTTTGCTCGACGAGTCATCATGTATCCTCGGATTGGATTTTCAAGTTTTTCTTGAAGTTCTTCAATGGAGGATTGAATTGGGGGAATGGTTTCTGGGCACTTTCAACACTCTATTCCTTCATAAAACTTGTGGGTAATCTTGTTGAGAAACGGTAGGAATAAGTTTGAAGAGAAATGGTGGAGGATTGCTCTCGAATTTGGAAGAAATCTAAGAGTAGGAGACCTATAATCTAAATGCTCATTGCCTTCGATTGGGGGATCGACCTTTCTCGATTCTTATTCCGTATTGTTGCTCCTACTTCAGACTTTATAGGAGATGCTTAAACCGACATTGAGAGCTCCAGAATCTTCGTTATTTAGAAGTTCAAAGAGAAATGGTGGAGGATTGCTCTCGAATTTGGAAGAAATCTGAGAGTAGGAGACCCATAATCTAAACGCTTATTGTCTTCGATTAGGGGATCAATCTTTCTCAATTCTTATTACGTATTGTTGCTCCTACTTTAGACTTTATAGGAGGAGTTTAAACCGACATTGAGAGCTCTAGAATCTTCGTTATTTAGAGATCGAACTTTCTGGATAATTTTTCGGAGATATCAACTCCGATCATTGCCTTACCGACCTTGGCTTTGAATACTAATCGTTGGATGTGATGATCCGTGCATGTTCGTTCTAGATCATATCAAATTTTGGAGGAGATCTAATGGTTGAGATTTAAGTTCGAAGGATTTTTCTCGGATGGTCACGGTAGATGCTCTGATTCTAATTAGAGTGGCATTTCTCTAATTATCCATTCTTTCAGGGGTATTTTGGTAATTTGCCACTTTTTGAATATTTTATTAATATTTTTCTACAAATTCCTCATTGTTTTTTTGATCTTTCCCCCTTATTTTGAATCTTGAGATTTCTTCTAGATAAGGAATTACAAATCAGGAAAGATTTTTATAATTGATAAAATGACTTTTTTGCCCTTTTCATTTACTTTTTCCTTTCGAATCATTTTTAAAAGGTCTTTTAACTCCTTGAAATCACTTGTTAGGGTACTCAATTGACTAAGTCCCTTATTCTTGCTTAAAACTTTAATTTTTTTCCTTTCTGTCCTTTGGGTCTTTCATGAGTGAGTTATTCTTATGGGAGCTAATTTTCTTCATGTTTGGGGTGTTACATATACATGCTCGTTACAAACACAAAATAAGAACAAGACTCAAAAGAAGAACAAAAAAATACTATTTTAAAAACAGAGGTTAGTCCATGGCCCGCACTCCAAAGTCTGCTTTCATCCACGACCAACTATTAGTTACTTGAAAAAAAAAATGATAAACATGGAGTGAGTAAAACTTAGTAAGTAGCCTACTAGTAGGTTCTTAATCGCAACCTTAAGCTAGGATATTACTTCTTGTTATGTTTTTAGGATCTTAGAATTAAAAGGTCATCGTGTCATGTATCATATACTGATTGTGAAAACCTTCCCCTAAAATAACCTTCAATTTTCTCCCCATGAAAACATGAGTGTTGTTGTCATAATCATGTAATCCTACTGGTAAATCGTGGTGCAGGATATCTCATTTAGCTGATGGGAAAGGAAGGCCTATCATAACATCAAGCTCATGATACATATTGCAGGACATCCTACCTAAAGAGGAATAGGGGTTTTTTAGTACACATCGTAATAGCAGATAATGGTTACTTATGGGTATGGATCCTAGAAACTTATTTAGCATGTTATTCACATAGTTCTAGGTACTTGGTACATGGATTATTGATGAACCTAGGTTTATACATAATGTCTTGGGTTAGGCTTTAGGAGTTGAGGTTTTAGCTTAGGAAAACATTAGAGGGTAACCTAACATGGACTTATTCGTGTGTAAACCTACTAGCACTATGATTTGAGTCCAGGAACAAGCTTGCTTCTTGCCCCTAATAGTCTACCCTAATTCATAATTTATAGACGAATTTTCCACTACCATTGAAACATCTAAAATTTCTAGAATTTCTCTAATTTCATTCTTTATTTTTCTGAATCTTCTGCCAGAAAAGTCTTCTCCCATCATAGCCTTCCTTTTTTAAGAACCTTGTAATTATTATTCTATAGAAAATTTAATAATTCAGGAAGTTTATAAAAATTAGAAAAAGTACAATTTTCTCAATGTTTTTTCAATTCTACGTGTTCTTTTCTTCTAGATACAACCTAGTAGGGATTATACACTGTCTCTTATTGGAGACCTTGAGTGTTGCAAATTCTCCTCTCCTTTNCTTTCGGTCATCGAAAGTGCTTATTCTAAAATAGGTCAGGGTACAAGGTTCTTATTTGTCTTCTGTTTTCCAAGTGGCTTCTTCTACTCTATGATTCTTCCATAGGACCTTAACAATAGCGATTTTCATAGGTACGATGTTCATAAAATTTTTTTAATCTAAGATACTATTGAACTTGACCATTAAAGTGCCTATCAAACTTAGGTAAAGTTTAAATATAATTGGTGACAAAAGATGAAACTATATAATAAAAAGAAATAAGAAAATAATATTCCATTTCAGATAATCAAACCAGAATCTCTTATGTGAAAGCCAAATATCCAAACCGTTGGACAATAATGAATTTTAAGTGTAGTTGTCTTGGAGTCTTTTGTCTAATTGCTAAAAAGTTTTACTATGATGTTTTGGGTAATGTCTAACTCTTCGACACGTCCTTTCATGTGTGTGATAGAATTCTCAGAGTTACCGAGACTTTTCGAGCTCTTCGATCGTGTAGCTCTTTCTTCAAAAGGGTCAACATCAAACATCGGGTGTTTGATTGGCAACCCATCCAGAGGAGCGTCGATTGCATCGATTCCATCAACAATCTTCCTATGAGTTTATGGTGCATGACCCTTTTTTTTACCATTCACCTTCGAGTGCTACCAAAGTTTTGCATCGTCCATGAGATGCATTGCGACTAACGTAACTCTTAGGTCCTATGAGCAAGTTCCAGTAACCTTCAAGTATTGTTCTACATCAAAAACAAAGCTTTTTAATTCCTTAGCATCCCGGTTTCCATTTAAGGGGTTGTGTTCTTGGATTTTAAGTTTGTTAAGCCCACATGAACTAAGCTTGAGGTGTGGTTCTCTATAGCCCAACTTGTCAAACTCACTCGGGTGCTCATCTCAACCATGATGTAGTTCAACAAGAGAGACCTCGAAAATGACTGGATTATCGCATTAACCATTTGAATCACCTCAACCCCAGTTATTAACATTTCATCTCAACCATGATGTCGTTCAACAAGAGAGACCTCGAAAACGACTGGATTATCGCATTAATCATTTGAATCACCTCAACCCCAGTTATTACTATTGAACCAAATATCTATAACATAACTCTAACAAAGGCACCAAGTTCCCTCAACCCCAGTTATTACTATTGAACCAAATATCTATAACATAACTCTAACAAAGGCACCAAGTTCATAAAAGTCTTTTTAATCTAAGATAGAAACTGTAAAATAAAATGAAATAAGAAAATAATAGTCCATTGTCGAGAATCAAACCCAGGTCTGCTCGGTGACAGCCAGATATCATAATCGCTAAACGACAATGGATTTTTGGTGTAGATGTCCTGAAGTCTTTTGTCAGATCGCTGAAGAGTTTTAGCATGATCTTTTGCTTAATGTCTAACTCTTTGACACGTCTTTCCCGGTGTTACAGTACTTAGAGCTACCAAGATGTTTCGAGCTGTTCGATTGTGTGGCTCTTTCTTCAAAAGAGTCCACATCAAATGTTAGGTCTTTGATTGGCAACCCATCCAGGGGAGCGTCGATTGCATCGATTCCATCAACGATCTTCCCAT
>NW_019272049.1:586-10127 GCF_002738345.1 Cucurbita maxima | reverse complement strand
GATTTGAAATTTATTTGAGCCTTATAAAACCCATCCAATGGTCCATTGAGTTTGTCTCAAACTTTCGTGATGGCGTATCCTAGAAAAGCCAACTTTAAAAAAAAATTAGGTTCTCTCAATTATGCGTTTTAAATCCTTCAAGATATCAGGAACATTTACAAATGTCTTGATGAGTGTCTTGAAAATAGTACAAAATTTTGATTTGTAAAGGGTATCTCTACAACCCAAAAAAATCAAAGCATTAGTCAAATAAACNGTGATGACGTATCCTAGAAAAGCCAACTTCAAAAAAAATTTAGGTTCTCTCAATTATGTGTCTTAAATCCTTCAAGATATCAGGCACATTTACAAATGTCTTGATGAGTGTCTTGAAAATAATACAAAGTTTTGATTTGTAAAGGATATCTCTACAACCCAAAAAAATCAAATCATTAGTCAAATAAACTCTCTGCTTAAGTCTTATTGACCCAGGGCAGATCTCATAGTGAAACGTGATGCATCAAATATTGGAGGTATCTAAAATTGTCAAAGAGGACAGAGAATCAATTATCATATTTCATTCAAAAGTCTCTAATAATATCATACAAATTACAAAACAGGGAAAAAAATATATATTATTTCCATGGTATTTTGTGCACAAAAATTTGAAAGGAAATTTAAAATAAATCTAGCTTATTTGTCATACTTTTAAGTTCAACTACAATAAATCAAGAAAAGAATTGAGTGGTAATAAAATATCACTTGACATTGGAATGTAATTAAATTCTAGAGTTGAATTACATTTAAGATTATTTATGTTATTTCTTATTTTATTCAATTTGTATTTAATAGCTTTGGGTAGTTTGTAGATGAACTATGTTTGAATTATCTTTTTAGAATTAGCTTTGGGTAGTAATTTTACATAATTAACATTTTAAAATCGGTAAATTAAAAAAATCCTACATCAATATATTCATAATTTCATGTAGTCTTCATAAGTTTGTCGGCGACATTGTTTGTTGTCGAGCTTGATAATGTGAGTTTGTAACCCATCCGTTAGGGTTCTTGGAATGATTCTCTAGATTATCCCTTCCATGTTGGGAGTTGGGCCATGGGTCTTGGGTGAAGGAACCGTTGGTTTACCGCCCCTAAGAGTTAAGGAAGCATCTTGAGGCTAGTTTCACATAGTATCATTATCTTTGAGATAACAATTCTTTTCTATTTTATCTAAATTTTTTAAATATGAGTTCATTTCCAAATGCATGCTAACACCCTTATTGTTGAATAAATGACATGAAACTAGTTTCACATAGTAACGTTGCCTTTTGCTCCTTTGGTGGAAGGATAATAGGTCGATTATACCTTTATTACCTTTATGGTAGTTTTAAGCGTGACAACATTTGACAACCAGACTAATTTTGCTTCATTTTTAAATGAAAACGTGTAAATTGTAAACTCAAAACATTTCAAAGAAATAAACAAGTTTTGATGGTACCATGCTAACCAAAAACAAATGTTGACTTTGACCAATCCCTATTATCTTTTTTTCTATATTTCTTTTCTCTTGTATTCCTTATAATTTTACCTTTTAATGTTGTAAATATTTGTGTATGGGTGACTATTATGATTATAAGTCAACTGAGTTAAGTAGAAATAAATTTTGAAGATGAAATTAAAGTATTAATTTTGATGTCATCTTTACTCGAGTTTTGGGATATTGTTATTAATGAGATTCAATCGACATTAGTAATTCACAATGATAATATTCAAAATACTTGACAAAAAAGAATGGTCAACATAAGATATTTGAAACAAATAAATATTTTGTCTCTATGATATATCAAATCACTCCTTTGAAATTCCTTAATAATAAACCTGAAGTCTTACATCACTTATACAGAAAAGTTCCTTAAATAGAAGTTTTATTAGATACTTTTAAGCATTTAGAAATCAACTAGACACAAAGCTAAACATTCTAAAAAAAAAAAATTAGGGGTTGAACTTTTAAGTTAACGTAATTTAAGAAACTTATGATTTTTATATTATCAAGAGTTTAATTGAGCTAGGTCGATTCAATCTAGTGGACTCAAGAATTGAACCGAACTAAACCAACTAGTTAGTAACATGATTTAGTGGAAGCATTTTCATGCAAAGTAGAAGCAACAATGGAGGGTTTGAAATAATATAGTTTTTACCCCTTGTTTCTCTAGTGAATATTGAAATAATAAAGGGGCATTAAGGTCATTTTACACCGTTTCTTGGTTTACCTACTTATCCTTATCCAATGACTACCAAATTTCATATCTAACCTTAACATGCTATAAATGCTTAGTATTAAAATTTGATAGACAGCGGAGCTCAGATAGTGAGTTATTCTAACATTACTTAAATCTCGAGCTATTTGATGGGTTCAGGGTCTTAACTCACAGTTCTTTGGATTTTTCTTTCATATATCCTTAATTCATACTTGGTTTAGGGTTCATATGAAAATCCAAGCGATTTCTACAAGTATTTCTTAACAAAAAGTCCAAGGGGGCTACTTGTCTCGTCGTCGACGTTTGGGACCTCCATTCTTGAGCTTCCAGTATTTGAATTACTTCAAATTTCCTTCCACATACTCCTTATTGTGTCTAGTTTATGAAACCATAATGTTTTTTTACGAGAATCGGTCTGGAATGGGGTTAAAATTGAGAAAATTCGAGAAAAGGTCAAATTTTGAGTTAACTTGGACAGTTCAGTTGAACTAGCCGTATCATCGTTTTCTTCCTCTAAACAGGAAGAAGATGCGCATTTTTTGCATCGCCGCCATCTGAAACTCGGCTTGTACAGCCACATTTACAACTTTCTCTCATTGATTTCTTCGTGAAACTTAAAGATGGATGTTACAAGAAAGGGCTAGGGATTTATTTGATACCTTCTCGTGGATTGTAGCTTAAGATATTCGCTTCCAAAGTTCATCCAAAATCTGATTTATCGTTGGAGATAAAACAAAGATTTCTTATTGGGTAGCCGATTCTAGGGGTTTCAAGGCCCTATTTCTTCATTCAACCTCTTCCATATCTTTTCTTCAAGCAAAAGGAATTGGTTTTGTAGGAACGTCTTTGAGTGTAAGACCTCAACTTCTAGAAATCGTTCTCGGTATACTACTCACTCAAAACGCCAGATTTCGATCTCGTGGGTAAATTGTTCTACGACGTTTCAGCTCTCGATTCCTTCATCAAGTATACTAAACTTCTTCCTCTGAAACTAGAGGAATCCTTAATTTGAAGGAAAAGAGATCGTAGATAGGAATTCGACTCTTAATCTCATTTTAATTTTGAAACCTATTTCCTTCAATTCGGCACGCTCTCGAGGTTATTTTTCTTCGTGGTCTTCTATGGAAGCATTCTTTGGAGGTGCAGAAACTGATTGGAATCACTTTTGCTCGACGAGTCATCATGTATCCTCGGATTGGATTTTCAAGTTTTTCTTGAAGTTCTTCAATAGCGGATTGAATTGGGGGAATGGTTTCTAGGCACTTTCAGCACTCTATTCCTTTATAGAACTTGTGGGTAATCTTGTTGAGAAACTGTAGGAATAAGATTGAAGAGAAATGGTGGAGAATTGCTCTCGAATTTGGAAGAAATCTGAGAGTATGAGACCCATAATCTAAACGCTTATTGCCTTCGATTGGGGGGATTGACTTTTCTCGATTCTTATTCCGTATTGTTGCTCCTATTTCAGACTTTATAGGAGATGCTTAAACCGACATTGAGAGCTCCAGAATCTTCATTATTTAGAGATCGAACTTTTTGGATAATTTTTCAGAGATATCAACTTCGATCATAGCCTTACTGACCTTGGCTTTGAATACTAGTCGTTGGATGTGATGATCCGTGCGTGTTCGTTCTAGATCATATCAAATTTTGGAGGAGATCCGACAGTTGAGATTTGAGTTCGAAGGATTTTGCTCGGATGGTCACGGTAGATGCTCTGATTCTAATTAGAGTGCCATTTCTGTAACTATCCATTCTTCCAGGGGTATTTTTGTAATATTCACTTTTTGAATATTTTATTATTATTTTTCTCGAACAATCCATAAGTTTTCTACAAATTCCTAATCGCTTTTTTATCATTTTTCCCTTATTTTGAATCTTGAGATTCCTTCTAGATAAGGAATTACAAATCCGTAAAGATTCTTGATAATTGATAAAATGACTTTTTTTTTTTTGCCCTCTTCATTTACTTTTTCCTTTCCAATCCTTTTCAAAAGGCCTTGAAATCACTTGTTAGGCAGAGTGACTTGACTAAGTCCCTTAATCTTGCTTAATACTTTAAATTTTTCTTTTCTATCCTTTGGGCAGAGTGACTTGACTAAGTCCCTTAATCTTGCTTAATACTTTAAATTTTTCTTTTCTATCCTTTGGGTCTTCCATGAGTGGCTTATTCTTATGGGAGCTAATTTCCTTCATTTTCGGGGTGTTACATATACATACTCATTACAAACACAAAATAAGAAGTAGACTTAAAAGAAGAACAAAAAATACTAGATTAAAAACAGAGGTTGGTCTATGGCCCACACTCAAAAGTCCGCTCTCATCCACGACCAACTCTTAGTTACTTGAAAAAAAAAGATAAACATGGAGTGAGTAAAACTTAGTAAGTAGCCTACTAGTAGGTTCTTAATGGCGACCTTAAGCTAGGATATTACTNAAGCTCCCTTCTAATAGACAAATGATTTATTAACCTCTATTGTAAGATTTCACTTCATCAATTTAAGTAGCGTTCAACTATAAATATCGAATTTTAAAGTATTCCTCGACAAAGTAAATTTGTTGAAACTGTCTATCAAAGGTGTTCCATAATAAGTTGTGGAGAAATGTTTCCTTAATTCTAATTTTGTTGAAACTGTCTATCAAAGGTGTTCCATAATAAGTTGTGGAGAAATGTTTCCTTAATTCTAATTTCAATTAAGGATGTCAATGACAAAAAAGTGCACGAGGCCAGAAGGTTTGTAGTGGAAGAAAATAACAAGAGTCATGGACATTTTTTCGTTTACAAGCTGTATCATATGTCTTATTCATGGTTACTTAAATCTCATTGAATTGGTGCACCTTTCACATCAGAGACATTTGTGCCTTAAACCAAGCTCTTTGCAATAGCGAACTTATTAAAAACTCTTTGCTTGATGCAACATTTGCTTGACATAATTCGACCAAAGGACGGTATGGACGACCTTAGCTCACTGTATTGGTCTCCAATCATGAAGTGTGACGTCGGATCTTTGTGGATACCATATTCATTAACTATAACATGGCAAGAAATTTTTTATGTTTTGACTGGCATGCCATATTCTGTTGTTCTTATATATCTTTAGTTACATGTGATTAAAGCAAAGAAGTATAGACATGGTTTCCAACCAACCCTTCCTTTATAGTTAGTTCGACGAATGGGTTTTTGTTATAATTTTATCGTTAACCCTTCCGCTCGATTTTGTGTTATGATATTATATAGGGAATGAGAAGTGACCTTACTTGGACAAAATTATATACGGTTTGATAATTATTGTTGATAACAAAGATAAATTAAATTATAAGCATTTTAAGTTCAAAAGTAACAAATTACTTGTACACTTTTACTTATAATCTTCATTTTCTTTATATAGCTATAAGGAAGGGAGGAATAGAAAAGATACTCATAATATCATTATGACTATGTCATATTTCATTAATAAAAGAGAGTAATACACCCACAAACACACACACATATATTTCGAGAGAGAGAGAGAGGGCTTATTATAAGTAGGGATAGCATTCTAGTAGTTGTATTGCTACTTGGGGATAAGGAACTCGAGAACTTCTTTAAAAGATGAGAGCTTATAAGTAGGTGGCGATGGATATATCACATGCACAAAAAGAAAGTTCTGCACGTTTGTAATAAAAGACCAAGGAATATCATCGTTATTTATAACTTCTATCACAATAATATAAATTCTGCGAGGACGATGTTCTCTAGTCATACTAACTAGACCGTTCACCACACGCTTGTAGATGACACAATGTCCACTATTCTCGTTATTCTTTTCAATTACGAACCTTCCTGCATTTTGCACTACTAGGACATTGACATCTTTAATTGGTACTAAAGCATCTAAAGGCAACCCTTCCACACTGCTCATTCTAACACCTTTGGTAAATTATTCCAAGAGACATTGTTAGGCCGATTTTGTTCATGAATACTTAAGAATTTGATATTTATAGTTGTAATTGAACGCTACTTAAATAGAGGAAATGAAATCTTACAATAGAGTCTAATAAAGCGTTTGTCCATTAGAATAGGTTGGAATTAAATTCTTTACAGTTCGAGATAATAGTTGTATTCTTTGATTTGTTCTCGTAAATGTATATAAAAAAAAAAAAATCTTATATATTTTTAGATATAATTTAAGATTACCTATTTAATAAAACTCCATCCAAACTTTTACTCATAAATTTAGTTTTTATTTGTATACAATTGTTAATATGTATGAAAATACACGTACAAAATGTATCAATCCCCATACCTCTCACATGCAAAGCAGGCACTCTACCATCTAAGCTACATCCCCATGATTCTTACATCATAAAACCCTAAATGTCCCATCATCAATAATAGTGAAAATAAAAAAATATCAAAATATTAATAACAAATAGTTTGTTTTGGTGATGCGGGGCATCGATAATTGTGAAAAAGAAAAAAATATAATAACAAATTAAATAATTTCTTTTGGAGATGCAGGTTATCAATCCCCGTACAACTTGCCTGCAAAGTGAGCGCTCTACCATCTAAGCTACATCTCCACAATTTGTACATCACAAAACCCTAAACGTCTCGTCATGAATAATAGTGAAAATGAAAAAATATCGCTACTCATTATGTCATAAATAAGAAAAAATTGAATAGAAATAAAATATTAATAATAAATAGTTTTTTTTGGAGATACGGGATATCCCCTTACCTCTCACATGCTAAATGAGCGAATAGAAATAAAATATTAATAACAAATAGTTTCTTTTGGAGAGGCAAGATATCCCGTTAATAATAAATACAAAGATGCAGGGTATCGATCCCCATACCTCTCGCATGCAAAGCAAGTGCTCTACCATCTAAGTTATATCCCCACAATTCTTACGTCACAAAGTCCTAAGCATCTCGTCATCAATAATAGTGGAAATGAAAAACAATCTCAACTCATTATGTCCTAAATAAGAAAAAATTGAAAAGAAATAATATATTTAATAATCGATTCAATTAAAGATGCAAGGTATTGATCCCCATACTTTCCACATGGGAAATGAACGCTCTACCATTTGAACTACATCCCTACGATTCTTACATCAAAAAACCCTAAACGTCCCTTCATCAATAATTGTGAAAATGAAAAAGTATATATGCATATTATGTCATAAATAAGGAAATATTGAATAGAAATAAAATATTAATAATAAATAGTTTCTTTTGGAGATGAGAGGTATCGATCCCCATACCTCTCGTATGCTAAGCCGTAACTCTCGCATGCTAAGCAAAGCTACATCCCCACAATTCTTGCATCACAAAACCCTAAATTTTCCATCATCAATAATAGTGAAAATGAAGAAATATCATTACTCAACATGTCATGAATAAGAAAAAATTGAGAAGAAGTAATTTTCAATAATAGTGACATGAAAAACTATCCTTGCTCATTATTTAGTGATCGATTCATTTTGGAGATGCAAGGTATCAACCCCGGAACTTTCCACATTAGAAGTGAGCGCTCTACTATCTGAGCTACATTCCCACAATTCGTACTACAATCTCTTGAAGGGGCATTTTGAGAATCAAACTCGAGATCTCTCACACCCAGAGCGAGCGAGAATCATACCACTAGACCAAATGCCCTTGTTATACCACTTGAAACGTATGTATGAAGCCTTAGGCCTAGGTATTAAGCTTGTATAAACACATGAAGTCCTCAAGAGGTAGAATGTGTCTTGGAGAATAAAGCCTTGGGATGGGATGTTAAGAAAGACTATGAGTATTAAGAGCATGATGGTAAGTATAAAATGTCGAATATGAAGTCCTTCGATTAGAAAAGAATTAGGGGCATTTCAAGAATTGAACTCAAAACCTCTTGCACCACAAGTGAGAATCATACCACTAAACTAAATGTCTTTTCTTGAACACCCAATATTTTTAACTTCTACTTAAATATATTTTTCTCTCCGGAAAAGTTGAATTGTTATAATATAAAAGGGTTATCAAACAACCCAACAAAAGAAACAAACTAATCAATTTGGGTTGGATTGATTCGGTTTAGTTCATCAGTTTGTTTGATTTAATTTTTCTATTTTGNCTTAGTTTCATTTATGACAAACTCATATGAAACATAATTGCATTAATAGTACTCAGAGTTGGAGTCTATAAGCATTTCATGAACTTCCGTGCAATTTATGCTTCATTAAAGATGAGATAAACTTTGGAGAACTTTAAATTACTTCATGTGGAGCTTCAATTACTATATGCTAGTTACAATCTTTTGGATTAACTAATTGGACTCAGAGTTGGAGTCTATAAGCATTTCATGAACTTCCGTGCAATTCATGCTTCATTAAAGATGAGATAAACTTTGGGGAACTTTAAATTACTTCACGTGGAGCTTCAATTACTATATGCTAGTTACAATCTTTTGGATTAACTAATTGGACTCAAAGTTGGAGTCTATAAGCATTTCATGAACTTCCATGCAATTCATGCTTCATTAAAGATGAGATAAACTTTGGGGAACTTTAAATTACTTCATGTGGAGCTTCAATTACTATATGCTAGTTACAATCTTTAGGATTAACTAATTGGACACAAATTCATGAATNTTTATGACAAACTCATATGAAACATAATTGCATTAATAGTACTAAGAGTTGGAGTCTATAAGCATTTCATGAACTTCCGTGCAATTCATGCTTCATTAAAGATGAGATAAACTTTGGGGAACTTTAAATTACTTCACGTGGAGCTTCAATTACTATATGCTAGTTACAATCTTTTGGATTAACTAATTGGACTCAAAGTTGGAGTCTATAAGCATTTCATGAACTTCCATGCAATTCATGCTTCATTAAAGATGAGATAAACTTTGGGGAACTTTAAATTACTTCATGTGGAGCTTCAATTACTATATGCTAGTTACAATCTTTAGGATTAACTAATTGGACACAAATTCATGAATTTAGGGATTTTTTTGTGTAATTATCAACTACAACTTATGTTTTCAAATTTTTAGGACATAATTTAGGTAGTTGTTTTCATGACTCGTATACTTGTTTCTTTGCATAATATGGGTTCAGTTGAACTATTATTATCGATAAGATGGAGAAAGAAATTGTCTTTGAAATGACTAATAGACCTAGGTTCATCGTTGTTGTTTTTTTAACTTGTGATTTTGCAGAAAGTTTAACTAATATGAACTGTCATGTCACATGAACTTTAAAGAAAATCAAGAATATACCCTAAACATCATTCAAGATGACAATAAAATGGAGTTAAATTAAACGCACTTTAGTTT
>NW_019272049.1:0-576 GCF_002738345.1 Cucurbita maxima | reverse complement strand
TTTTGAATTCTAGACGAAATTTGTATCTAATTATTTCTTTTTATAACTAATTATAAATTAAGAGAAAAATATTTTTGTAAAGATAGATTAAACTCTAAAGATTTGGTGACGAAACCATGTTTAGACTAGCACTTTAAAGTCAGGAGATGCGGTCACAGGTGTGATTATTTTGGATGGGTTCGTATGAGGGAGCCTTCAAAGATTGTGCACTCACTGATGGGGTTGTTATGCAGTGTTAGTTTGTCTTTGTGTTTGAGTTTTTTTGTACTTTTTTTTTTTGTAATTCTATCCCAAACACTTTTTTTTTTTTGTTTGGATAAATTTGAACAACACCGTCTTATAATTTAATTTAATTTAATTTTATATTTAATGTGGTGTTGTTTTCTCAATCTTATTTTAATTTTACAGCATTATTTTATAGTAATTTACTTTTATTTTTATTTGTTTTCACTTTCAATTTTAGTTTCTATTTGAGTTTTGAACCCTTGAAATTTGGGTTGTGACAGATTGGTATCAGAGCAGCCAGATTTTAAATTATATAGATTTTTTCTTAAGATAAAGAGTCGTATATCTCTA
>NW_019272048.1:2640680-2692677 GCF_002738345.1 Cucurbita maxima | reverse complement strand
CTTTTAGTTGTATTTAATTTTATAATTTTATTGTGGTATTGTTGGACTAATTTTAATTTTAGTTTTACTTCATTTTATTATTTTATTTTATTTTTATTTATTTTCGCTTTTATTTTTTAGTCTTGATTCGGGTTTCGATGACTCATAATTCAAGTTGTGACACCTTGAATTTTTCATGCCGTGGAGAATATTAAATTATAAATAAAATAATTGTTAAATAATTAATTACAAGACTTTAGGACATAAACCCTAATGGAGGGAGTAGACTTGAAGCTAGAGGATGAGACTATGAATCCTCCCAAAGAGAGGTAGATATCCATGACAAAAACTTCATAACCAAAAAAACTACAAACAAGGGCCCTAGTTTGCTTCATATGCAAGGTGCCCTATTTAGAATCTGAATACCCACAAAGGGTGGCTCCACATGCTTTCCAAGCCAAAGCTTCAAAAATCCATGCAATGGGGACCTTGAAGTACTATTTGTTTTGCGAAAGAGAGTGGGAGAGACAAAAGAGCCAATAGAATGAGGCCTTATGTACATTGATGTCTTGGTTAACTATAGATCGACCAAGAGGAGAATGATCAATTCTAGAGTAATCCACAACTTCATGATAGAGACCAAAGAAAAACACTTGAACACTCTCTAGCATGAAGACACTGGAACGATGAAACTGTCAATTTTGTATTTTTGTAGCCTTATCTATCTCAAAAGTTGCAAAGAGAATTTCAATCAAGATGAATGATTTCAATGTCGTGTTAGGGATAGATATTTTTTCTTAAAGGCAAGGTCATTTCCGTGCCACAAACAAAATGCTTAGTGGTTATGAGGTCAAACCACACGATCATTCAGATCCATGCCTGATAACCAAAAGGGTGAAGATGATATTGATGTTATAATTGAGACTCAATCTTACCCATGATAAATCCACGTTCATCATCATTCCCATTATTAAAGAGGAGGCCTGAGTGAGTAAATTCAAATAGAAACCTTGTAGTCACTAAAGAAAAACATCACAACATAAGGCTTCCCTACCTAGAGTGATAGATCTAAAATTGATTTAGTATTAGAGATGAGATCGTCTATTACAAATATGTGTCGTATGTCTCAACTGGAGCTAGCTAAAATTCATAAATAGTTAAATGACTTGTTGAATGTCAAATTTGTTAGTGATCACTCGAATACTGGGGAGAAGTCCAAGCGAATACCTCCACCAAAAGGTGGAGACAAATCTCCAAAGGAACTAGTGTATAATTAGAAAAAAAAAAAAAAAAAACATCCAAACGAATGAAGAGAATAAGGAGTCGGAAACACAAGTTTCAAAAGGTTTGGAAGTGAAGACAAAGTTCTAATCATGCTGAGATCCGATCAACTTCGATTCCAAAGAATTAAGAATCAGTAGTTGATGCGAAAATACTATAGACCAGTCAAAGTCATGTAAAAGGTATGGAAGGCATCATGTAGGAACCGATTGCTCCCATGGATGAGGACTAGTTATGTTATCCACGTCATAAACTTGAAACATATCCCAATCAAGAAAACACCAATAACAATGCGGCAACACGACCTCCTACCATGATGAAAAATCTCATTACAAAGAAAGTAGAAGAGAGTTTGGTTGAATGATACGACACATTAACCGATCAAGAAAAGACTTATAAAATTTCTTATATCACAATGTTGAGATCGGTTGGAAACGCTTCGAGAGAGCTAAAGTCAGCCTCATTCTACATTGCTTAGTTCGTGAAGAGTTAGTTGATAAAGACGTCAACCAATTGATTGGAGGAGAATATCATAAGCATGCTTGTCAAAGGTCTGTTACCTGTAGTCGCATTCTGGATGTCACTGTCATGTTTGTCCAAGGCGTGTTGTCTGTGGTCTCATGCTCGTTCCAAACCCCTTTTACTTGTTTTCACAGAGTTAGGTCTTTATCATTTCTATTATGTCAATTCGAAGGTATATGACCGTTCACCAAAATCATGTTTATACCTACCAGGATCAAAATGCCTCAAAATGTACTATAGGGGGATGTGACAAGTTTTCAATTCTTTCTATCCAAGCTATATGTAAGTCCTAATAGTTGCTTAAGACGCCCAATCTTTCTATTCATAAGATATCTCTCTCTCAACCCTCACTTATTTTACATTTTCATCGATCTCTCTCTCCCTCCATCCCTCGATTTGCGGGCTCTACACCAATTAGATTTTAGTTCATTAATTTAAAAGGATCTAAGTCTAGTTTACAAACTTTCAACTACTTCTAGTGTGGTTTAATGATTTTTACAAAAATAAAAGTGATAAAAGGAAAGAACCTATCATAGTGATAATTGGGTTCAATTTAATCAAAGGAGAAAAGAGATGTCTATCATATTGATACAAATCTATCATTAAGCGAGCATTAAAAAAAAAAAAAGTCTAATAAATGATAAAAAAGAATTGTTGATAGATATAAAAACAACATATTATTTATAGACTTTAAGACTTCCAAAAATGTAACATTTGTAAATTATTTATTTGTGTGATGCATTTGTAAATTTATTGGATAGTTACAAATACGACAAACAATTCTGTCTCTCATTATTTGTGACATCTTTGCAAATAAAAAGTCACCAACATTCTATTACATCACTAACAATGACATGATAAAAAAGACTGAAAAATAAATAATAGCGTTTTGTCGATTATATCTCTTTATTATTTTTATTATAATATAGAATCCGTATCTAAACATATAAACACCTAAAAGTATAAGGAAATTTTATTATTATAGTAGGACGTTGAGAAGCCAATGAAACAGATAATGTTACATTGCATAATTCTTCAGGTGACCCAAACAATTAATTAAACATCCATAATCGGTTGGAAAAATTAGGGTTTTTTTTAGTTAAAATCTTCCTATCCCTTTTCAAGTTAAAACAAAAATCATATTGACAAATAAACTTTTTTTTTTATTTAATAATTTTAAAAATGAGAGATCAATCACTAAAATGACAATTAGTGTCTTATCTTATATAATAGATTTAAATTTAAAAATTAAATTTACATACATAACATGTCTAATTAAAAATGGTTAAACCATATAAAAACAATAATGGTTAAACATAACAATAATAAAATAGTACACGAGACACATAAGTTAAAACTAGAGTTAGAAGGGTAAGCATTAACCTATAAATATCACTTCACACCTCTTCTATTATCCTATCACTTGCTTCCTTTTTCTCTCTCTCATGCTTATCATGAACACTTGTATCATTAAGTTTTCTTTGTCTCTTCTTCTAATCTTACATGTTTTTCTTTCCCTTCTACTTTTGTTTTTTAACCATGCCTCAGCTGCTAAATTAACATTCAATATTGTTACTCTCGGAGCTAAGCCCGATGAAAAGACCGATGCCTCGCCTGTGCTTCAAATGGCATGAGCTAAGGCCTGTGACTCATCTGAACCAGCCACTATTTACGTTCCCGAGAGTATATTCTTCTTCCGTTCGAAGTGTGAGATTTAACGGGCCTAAGAACAATGCTATTACTGTTCTCATTGATGGAACTCTTGTGGCTTCCTCAGACATTCAAGTTTTAGCTAATTCTAGTTCTTGTATTTTGTTTAATCACATAAATGGGCTTTCCATTACTGGTGGTATTATTGATGGGCAAGGAACTCTCTTGTGGAATTGTAAACACTCAGGGAAGAATTACCCCATTGGAGCTCGGGTATGCCGAATTTGAGTTGGCTCCATATAAAAAAAATTTGAAATTTTTTCTTCAACTCAAAGTTGAATGAAATGACCAGATTAATTACAATATTATTTTAAATTTTTACTAATTCTGGCTTTTGATTGTTTTGAATTGATAGGGTCTTCAAATAAATGATGGAAAGGACATGAAGATCAATGGATTATCTTCAATTAACAGCCAATTGTTCAGCATTGTAATGAATCGGTGCCAAAACGTGCATATGACAAGAGTGAATGTCTTGGCTGCAAGCGATAGTCCAAACACTGATTGCATCCATATGCAACAATCATCAGATGTGATTATCCTCAACTCGAACATTGGAAACGGTGACAATTGCATCTCCATTGGTCCAGGGACATCCAACATGTAGATCGAAAGAATTACATGTCGACCTAGACATGGAATCAGGTAACTAGAGATAGATTAGGATGAACATGTTTAGAAATGTTTTTTAAAGGGTTTAAATAAATTTGTCACATTAATATTGAGAAGATAATCTAAACGTTAAATTAAATTTGAATGGTTAAAATATATTCTAAAGTTATTTTGAACGTGAGAAAAATGATTTAAATTATTTTAAAATTATTTTGGATAAAAATAGTTATATCATATATTAGGTTNAGATGAATGATTTCAATGTCGTGTTAGGGATAGATATTTTTTCTTAAAGGCAAGGTCATTTCCGTGCCACAAACAAAATGCTTAGTGGTTATGAGGTCAAACCACACGATCATTCAGATCCATGCCTGATAACCAAAAGGGTGAAGATGATATTGATGTTATAATTGAGACTCAATCTTACCCATGATAAATCCACGTTCATCATCATTCCCATTATTAAAGAGGAGGCCTGAGTGAGTAAATTCAAATAGAAACCTTGTAGTCACTAAAGAAAAACATCACAACATAAGGCTTCCCTACCTAGAGTGATAGATCTAAAATTGATTTAGTATTAGAGATGAGATCGTCTATTACAAATATGTGTCGTATGTCTCAACTGGAGCTAGCTAAAATTCATAAATAGTTAAATGACTTGTTGAATGTCAAATTTGTTAGTGATCACTCGAATACTGGGGAGAAGTCCAAGCGAATACCTCCACCAAAAGGTGGAGACAAATCTCCAAAGGAACTAGTGTATAATAAAAAAAAAAAAAAAAAAAAACATCCAAACGAATGAAGAGAATAAGGAGTCGGAAACACAAGTTTCAAAAGGTTTGGAAGTGAAGACAAAGTTCTAATCATGCTGAGATCCGATCAACTTCGATTCCAAAGAATTAAGAATCAGTAGTTGATGCGAAAATACTATAGACCAGTCAAAGTCATGTAAAAGGTATGGAAGGCATCATGTAGGAACCGATTGCTCCCATGGATGAGGACTAGTTATGTTATCCACGTCATAAACTTGAAACATATCCCAATCAAGAAAACACCAATAACAATGCGGCAACACGACCTCCTACCATGATGAAAAATCTCATTACAAAGAAAGTAGAAGAGAGTTTGGTTGAATGATACGACACATTAACCGATCAAGAAAAGACTTATAAAATTTCTTATATCACAATGTTGAGATCGGTTGGAAACGCTTCGAGAGAGCTAAAGTCAGCCTCATTCTACATTGCTTAGTTCGTGAAGAGTTAGTTGATAAAGACGTCAACCAATTGATTGGAGGAGAATATCATAAGCATGCTTGTCAAAGGTCTGTTACCTGTAGTCGCATTCTGGATGTCACTGTCATGTTTGTCCAAGGCGTGTTGTCTGTGGTCTCATGCTCGTTCCAAACCCCTTTTACTTGTTTTCACAGAGTTAGGTCTTTATCATTTCTATTATGTCAATTCGAAGGTATATGACCGTTCACCAAAATCATGTTTATACCTACCAGGATCAAAATGCCTCAAAATGTACTATAGGGGGATGTGACAAGTTTTCAATTCTTTCTATCCAAGCTATATGTAAGTCCTAATAGTTGCTTAAGACGCCCAATCTTTCTATTCATAAGATATCTCTCTCTCAACCCTCACTTATTTTACATTTTCATCGATCTCTCTCTCCCTCCATCCCTCGATTTGCGGGCTCTACACCAATTAGATTTTAGTTCATTAATTTAAAAGGATCTAAGTCTAGTTTACAAACTTTCAACTACTTCTAGTGTGGTTTAATGATTTTTACAAAAATAAAAGTGATAAAAGGAAAGAACCTATCATAGTGATAATTGGGTTCAATTTAATCAAAGGAGAAAAGAGATGTCTATCATATTGATACAAATCTATCATTAAGCGAGCATTAAAAAAAAAAAAAGTCTAATAAATGATAAAAAAGAATTGTTGATAGATATAAAAACAACATATTATTTATAGACTTTAAGACTTCCAAAAATGTAACATTTGTAAATTATTTATTTGTGTGATGCATTTGTAAATTTATTGGATAGTTACAAATACGACAAACAATTCTGTCTCTCATTATTTGTGACATCTTTGCAAATAAAAAGTCACCAACATTCTATTACATCACTAACAATGACATGATAAAAAAGACTGAAAAATAAATAATAGCGTTTTGTCGATTATATCTCTTTATTATTTTTATTATAATATAGAATCCGTATCTAAACATATAAACACCTAAAAGTATAAGGAAATTTTATTATTATAGTAGGACGTTGAGAAGCCAATGAAACAGATAATGTTACATTGCATAATTCTTCAGGTGACCCAAACAATTAATTAAACATCCATAATCGGTTGGAAAAATTAGGGTTTTTTTTAGTTAAAATCTTCCTATCCCTTTTCAAGTTAAAACAAAAATCATATTGACAAATAAACTTTTTTTTTTATTTAATAATTTTAAAAATGAGAGATCAATCACTAAAATGACAATTAGTGTCTTATCTTATATAATAGATTTAAATTTAAAAATTAAATTTACATACATAACATGTCTAATTAAAAATGGTTAAACCATATAAAAACAATAATGGTTAAACATAACAATAATAAAATAGTACACGAGACACATAAGTTAAAACTAGAGTTAGAAGGGTAAGCATTAACCTATAAATATCACTTCACACCTCTTCTATTATCCTATCACTTGCTTCCTTTTTCTCTCTCTCATGCTTATCATGAACACTTGTATCATTAAGTTTTCTTTGTCTCTTCTTCTAATCTTACATGTTTTTCTTTCCCTTCTACTTTTGTTTTTTAACCATGCCTCAGCTGCTAAATTAACATTCAATATTGTTACTCTCGGAGCTAAGCCCGATGAAAAGACCGATGCCTCGCCTGTGCTTCAAATGGCATGAGCTAAGGCCTGTGACTCATCTGAACCAGCCACTATTTACGTTCCCGAGAGTATATTCTTCTTCCGTTCGAAGTGTGAGATTTAACGGGCCTAAGAACAATGCTATTACTGTTCTCATTGATGGAACTCTTGTGGCTTCCTCAGACATTCAAGTTTTAGCTAATTCTAGTTCTTGTATTTTGTTTAATCACATAAATGGGCTTTCCATTACTGGTGGTATTATTGATGGGCAAGGAACTCTCTTGTGGAATTGTAAACACTCAGGGAAGAATTACCCCATTGGAGCTCGGGTATGCCGAATTTGAGTTGGCTCCATATAAAAAAAATTTGAAATTTTTTCTTCAACTCAAAGTTGAATGAAATGACCAGATTAATTACAATATTATTTTAAATTTTTACTAATTCTGGCTTTTGATTGTTTTGAATTGATAGGGTCTTCAAATAAATGATGGAAAGGACATGAAGATCAATGGATTATCTTCAATTAACAGCCAATTGTTCAGCATTGTAATGAATCGGTGCCAAAACGTGCATATGACAAGAGTGAATGTCTTGGCTGCAAGCGATAGTCCAAACACTGATTGCATCCATATGCAACAATCATCAGATGTGATTATCCTCAACTCGAACATTGGAAACGGTGACAATTGCATCTCCATTGGTCCAGGGACATCCAACATGTAGATCGAAAGAATTACATGTCGACCTAGACATGGAATCAGGTAACTAGAGATAGATTAGGATGAACATGTTTAGAAATGTTTTTTAAAGGGTTTAAATAAATTTGTCACATTAATATTGAGAAGATAATCTAAACGTTAAATTAAATTTGAATGGTTAAAATATATTCTAAAGTTATTTTGAACGTGAGAAAAATGATTTAAATTATTTTAAAATTATTTTGGATAAAAATAGTTATATCATATATTAGGTTAGAGTGAGGAAATTAAAGGTTAGAAAACATTTGATATTTTGTTGAATGTGTTTGTAGCATTGGGAGCTTAGGGATAGAGTCTGAAGAGGATGGAGTGCATAACATTACAGTGAAATCATTTACATTCACGGGGATTCAGAATAGAGTAAGGATTAAGTCTTGGGGAAGACCAAGCAATGGATTCGCTACAAACGTTTATTATGGATAATGTGAAAAACTCAATCATAATTGATCAAAATTATTGTCCACATATCAAAGATGGATGTATATTTCTTCATTAATCTCATACATTGTTAATTTTTTTCTAATTATATTTAAACTTAAATTGGATGAATAGAATTTAAATTTTAAATTTTATAAATAATTGATTTATGTTATCTTTAATTGTTTGAAATTTGTTTGTGTTTAAGATGGGCGCTAAATTATTATTATTAGTATTATTTTTTGGTACTTTAAATTACTTTTATAGGTAATAAATTAGGGACGCTATTACTTTCGATGTCTTAAAGTGGTATGAAGCTTGTATGATTTTATTTTTTAATTTATCAAAAATATTTAGTGGTATGAAGCTTGTATGATTTTATTTTTTAATTTATCAAAAATATCTAATATCATTGGAGATAATTTCTCTAACTTATATATACTATCTAAAAAATCTAAGACTATGCTCGATTTATATCTTATTTGTTGTATATATTTATATCTTATTATGAATTCCTAATTTATATTTGGTTTTATAATATAGTTTAATAATATAACTTAGGGTTTCATGGAATTAAAAATTTTAGGTGAGAATAACTTAGTAAAACAAGTTTACATGGTAAATTTTTTTATAAATGTCCTTGTTTATCCGTTTTCATAGCATATTTTGATTGTTTTCTTTATTTTAATAGGATTCTGGAGTTAAAGTTAGTGAAGTAACATACGAAGACATCAAGGGAACTTCAGCCACTGAAATAGCAATTAATTTTGATTGTAGTCCAACAAATCTTTGCACTGGATTAAACTTGATAGACATAAAGCTAACTTCTGAGAACCTCATCGCTAAAGCTTCATGTAAAAATGCTGAAGGAACTACCTCTGGTGTGGTTGAACCTTCTAGTTGATTAGCATCGGCAAACTTTTATCCATATACTATAGACCCTTTAGGTTATTCTTAAACATGACCCTCTTGTATGTCAATCACATATGGGATAATATTAAATTTTAAATAAAATAATCAAAGTTATTATTAAAATTAAACAATTAATTACGAGGTTTAAGGCATAAATCTTAACACTCTCGACCACCTAGATATTCTGACATTTTCTCCACTGTTTATGTTACCCTAGTTTATCTGAGTGCTCAAGATCATAGATTGTAGCATCATGGTATCCACTTCTTCCAACACTTGTTCTTAGCATGCCTTTCCTTATAAGGAATTTGATCAGGGTCAGTCTCAGTCAAGGCTCTACCTGCTCTACCATCTCGTATATAGTACCACTTCAGGTTTTAGGGTCCATAATCTATCATCATGCAATAGACTCCAAGTTATTAGGTATTGTAACCAATTGTATCCTAATTAGTTCAAAAGACAGTAACTGACATATGCATATAATTCACATAAGGAGTGAGATCATGCCTACTAACCTTACAACTTACATACCTTGTCAAGGCGAGTGAGCTTAAGTCAAGCTGCAGGCTGTCACGGTCATGCTTGTCCAAGGCGTGTTGCCTACGGTCGCATGTCAAATGTCCCAATCAAGCTTGTTCATGACGTGTTGTCCATAGCCGCATGCCAGTTCTAAACCCCTTTACTTACTTTCAAGTTAGATAGACATTTACTATTATTGTTGTGTTAGTACAGGGGTGTATGACCTGTCAACAAAATCATGTTTACACGCGTCAAAGCTAAAATGCCTCAAAATGTATTATAAGGTATGTGACTAGTCATCCATTCTTTCTATTCAGGTTATATGCTATTAAAGTTGGGGTTGTTGCTTAATTTCTTTTAGCCTATACTATTGCTTTCTTACAAAAAAAAAAAAAATAATAATAATAATAATGCATTTCCTTCCTCACGATTTCTAAAACATTTTCTTCCAAACATGGCCAAGGCTCGATCAAACGTCCTAATTGTATGACTTATGATTTTCATACTAATGACTTGTTCACTGGATTAGAATAAGTAGCGCATAATCACTATTCCGCTACCACAATAGTGCGATTGTGATAAGTAGTATCAAAGCCAAGTTGGCTCCTTGAATCGTAGGACACAAACATGTCTACTGCAAAAAAACTCGACAAGTCCCAAACTAATCAATTGGTAGAGATAAAAAATTAGTTACTCTACCTAAGTGAAGTTCCTGATGAATTGGACTTTTAAAATCTCGCATGAATTTTATTTTTGCTAAAGCCCATAGGATCAACAAGCTGGCTGGTCGCCTTGAGAAACTAATGTTCATGTATTAATGGTTAGGGTAAAGGCCCCAAAAGACAATGCCATAACTGCTAGTGGCTCAAGCGTGGGGATAGCTCGACACGCTCTGTTGCTTGGATAGAAGAACATATCGAGGACTTAGACAATACTCAACAAGCCATCGTTGAGATTGTCTAAAAAATATTTAAAATTTTGAGAGAATCTTTTGGAGTGGTTAGGGATGAAGTGACAGATTTGAGTGCTAGACATGTCCTCACCCTGAGAGAATTGTTTCAAAAATATTTTTTTACGTATTTCTTATTATTCTTGAAGAATAATTGTATCTTGCATTCTGTAGTTTATGAATCCATGGTAGTAAAAGACATGAGATATTCTAGCAAGTAATAGTCTTAATAAATTCTTTTGAGGGTTCTAGAAGAGTCTCGAGTCTTGAGATGTTTCCTTTAAGTGTTTCTTGGGTCCTAACTTGGTTTACGTTCCAAACTTACTCTAATCAACTTAAAATTTTGAACATACCTTTATGTGTTTTCCAAACTTACTCCAATCAACTTAAAATTTTGAACATACCTTCATGCTTTTAGGATTAGGTCTTGTAAGTAGTAGCAAGTGATTTGGAGCATGTCTAAATCTTAAAATATAATAAGGAGTCTTAGGGGAATTTTGGTCATTTTACCCATAATTTTTAGCTTAGCTACTTAATGTATTCCAATGACTTTCAAATGTCACAACATCATAAAAAAGCATAAAATAAAAGGTCTAGTACAAAGTTTCATAGCATTTAGACGTTATCTAGATCATGAATCAAAGGTAGATTACCATAGGGGCATTATGATCATTTTACACCGTTACTTGGTTTAACTACTTATTCTTATCCAATAACCTCCAAATTTTATCTTAACAAACCATCATATGCTCAGTATTAAAAATTCATAGGTAGCAAAGTTCAGTTATTTTAATGTTACTTACATTCCAAGCAATTTGATCGGTGTAAGGCCTTAACTCTCGGTTTTTGTATTTTTCTTTCATATTTGGTTTAAGTTTTATACTGAGATCCAAGCAATTCCTACAAGTATTTTTGAAGAAAAGTCTAACATGGCTACTTACCTCGTCATTGACGTTTGGGACCTCCGTTCTCGAGCTTCCCGTATTCGAATCACCTCAAATTTTCTTTCACAAATTCCTTATTGTGCCTGGATTTTGGAACCATAAACTATTTCATGAGAACAAATTAAGAAAGATCGAAGGAAGGTCATGGTTTGGTCTTTGAACCAGCCACATCATTGTCTTCTTCCTCTAGACAAGAAGAAGATGTGTGTGACCAACCTCGTCATTGCTTGTTTCTTCGCTTCCCCAGCTTCATTCACAACGTTTCTTTCCTTCATTTCTTTATGAAACTTAAAGAGGGCATCACAAGGTCGAACCATATGAGGAAATAATGTGTATAGACCTTAAAATAAGATAAAAGATGGGCAAGAAATAGTAGCGGGACGAAGCATAAGCATAGCCTTGAAAGTAGTATGTGTGACGGACTTCGACATCATATTAGGAATGGATTGGTTAGCCAAAAACTATACCATTGTAGATTACCACAAGAAGGAAGTGGTATTTTTGCCACCAACCAGACCCAACTTTAAGTTTAAAGTCACTTTTACGGGAGTCACCCCAAAGATAGTGTCAATGATTAAAGCTAAATGCCTAGTACAATAAGAAGGGTGAGCTCTAGCTTGTGCAGTAGACGTAAAATGAAAAGAAAAGACGATAGATACGGTACCAATAGTAAATGAATTTCTAGATTTCTTTCTAGAGGATTTACTAGGAGTTCCTCCTTTATGAGCCGTAGACTTGGGAATTGAACTCGAACTAGGAACTTTTCCTATCTCTAAAGCATCGTATCGCATGGCCCAACAAAATTAAAGGAACTTAAAGTACAACTACAAGATCTACTAGATATGGATTTCATCCGGCCTAGCGTATCTCCTTGGGGTGCATTAGTGTTGTTTGTGAAAAAGAAATATGGCTCAATGCGCCTATGTATTGACTATAGGGAGTTAAACAAGAGAACAATAAAGAACAAGTACCCACAACCTTTCATCGAGGATTTATTCGACCAGCTCTGAGAGGCGACGGGTATTTTCCAAGATAGACCTTTGATTAGGCTATCACTAGATTAAGATCAAGGAAGGGAATGTACTGAAGACAACCTTTCGAAAAAGATATGGCCATTACAAGTTCGTAGAGATGTCATTTGGCCTCACCAACGCCCAAGTTGTGTTCATGGAGTTAATGAAGTGGGTATTCAATGAATGTCTGGACACGTTTTCCATCATGTTTATAGATGAGATCATGGTATACTCGAGGACTGATAAAGAACACCTCCAAAAAGTCTGAACTATCTTGATGGGAAACAAGTTGTATGCTAAGTTCTCCAAATGTGAATTTTTGCTACAACAAGTCTCATTCTTAGGATAGGTGGTGTCCAAAGACGAGATTTCAGTGGACCCCAATAAGATAGAAGACATCATAAAGTGGGAACGTTTAAATACGGTTATAAAGGTATGATGTTTCCTGGGGCTAGCAGGCTACTATCGAAGGTTTGTACAAGACTTAGCTAGAATAGCCTTACCTCTTACACAGTTGACAAGGAAGGGCATACCTTTTGTATGGAATGACGCATGTGAGGCCAGCTTCCAAGACCTAAACTAGTGTAAGCTCTAGTGCTCACGGTGCCGGAAAGCTCATAGGGATATCTAATCTACAGTGATGCATCCAAGAAGGGATTAGGGTGCATATTGATGCAACACAGTAAGGTTCTTGCCTATGCGTCAAGTTAAATTCAAAGAATATGAAAAAAAATAAAAAAAAACTATCCTACGCATGACCTAGAATTGAACGCTGTGGTGTTCACATTAAAGATTTGGCGACACGACCTATATGGGTGTAACGATACACATTCCAAGGAAAAAAGGGGGGGGAGGGGGGCACGCCGAAAATCTCGCGATTTTCAGCAGGATTCACTCAGAACCCCTTAAACCCTAGGATCGCAGTGGTCGCCTCCTTTAGGTAGGAGCGGACGCCAGTGTACGTCGGGGCAAGGAGAGACAGACGTGCCACCGGATATGGACGAACGATGACGCTTCCACCGACGACAGTAGCCAAGCCCCGCAGTTAGGACTGTCGAGGTTTTCAGGCGAGGAAGACGAAGCGACGGCACGGGATGACCCTTGACATTCTGCAAGTTTGTCTCGGCTAGCGTGCAGCCCGCACCTCGCAGGCCGTGCTCGGACACCACCACTGGGCCTCGTTCCCTTTCGGCCTAAACTAGAGGTGCACCCAGAAACCCGATGGCAACAGTGTTCTTCGCAGCCCGTTGGTTTCAGCTCCATCGGCGACTCCGTGCACTCTCGGTTTGGCTAGGTTCGGCTTGGTAGTGCGGCTCGGTGGCGCGGCTCGACATCCAAATAGTATACTGATTTCTAGGTTTTCGACCCTTCTGGAGCCATTCTCACCCTTGTTTCAACCATCTGAGGTTAGTATAACTCCATTTTGATAAAACAGCTTGTGATAGGGATGTACCTTGGTAGCTAAGCATAAGAGCTAGTTGTGAAAGGGCTCTAAGTGTATCATGTTATCTTATAGGAGGTAGTTAGGCGTTGGAGTTAGCGTTGTGGGTGACTTCGGCCAAGGCCAAGGAAGTAAGTAACCTTACTGTTAGCGTTAGTTAGGTATGTATGTTGGTGCGTGCCCCGTGGCCCTTGCATGCACCATGTGTGGTCTTGATATATGCTAGGTTATATGTTTCTTGCAGTGAAATGCTATGTATGCCATGTTTATGTATGTGATGTTTTTGACACGGTTTGCTACCCTGTGTGTATGAGCTTGATTGACATGTCATGATTGTAATGAGAACCCCGCATGCCATGAATGTGATGACTAGTATGCTACGATATGCTTACTCGATGTTTAACCCAGTTATGCTATGTAATGCAGTGAGGGGATGGAACGTTGTATGTATAATTCCATGGAGGTAAACCTTAAGAACCTTATGCACGCTATGGTTATGTACATTGGACACTCCCCCGTTATGCTACTGATGGTATGGATGCGTACATTCGATATTGTGTTCGCCACGATATCATGCAGGCCCTTCTTTTTCGTGGCATCCGGTATTGTATGTCATACATACCTGACCAAGCCAGGCCTAAGGAGTTCGCATGTGAACTCGCCTAATGGCCCACAGTCACGCACGTGGGCCATGTGTGGGAAAGTACCATGCATCCACCCCCGTCGGACAAGGCAAGGGCCTAAGGCCATGGGAAGGAATGGAAGACAGACCCCTCTCTCAGTTTCTTTCTTTTGACATTTGTGCTCATGTATGTATATTGTGTGCGACAGCATGTATCCTGATGGATGATTATATGCTTAACACCAACAGTGAGGCGACTTACTGGGTATTTTATATAATACTCAAGTCACATGCTATCCATATTTTCAGGTAAGGGCAAGGCTCCCATGTACGGCTGACGGTGGATGCTGCGAAGGCCATGGAAATCTTAAGGAGGGTTTGTAGTGTCGTAGGCGTCTTGTCGAATTCTTTTAGGTTCATAGTTATTGCAATTCTTTCTCTAGTTCTCTATTGATTATTTCTAGGTTAAGCTATCATTATTGTTTTCCCCAGGTATGAACTGCTTATAAGAATGTATTGTTGTCATTGAGACTGTCTTACGTGAACTCTCGTTCTGTCGTTATGCAAGTACAAGGTAACGTCGCTAATTAGGTTAGAGAAATTAGGGGCGTCACAATGGGAAAAAACTCAAATCTACACCTACCATAAAAGCCTAAAGTACTTATTCACCCAAAAAAGATTGAACATGAGGCAATGAAGGTAGTTGAAATTAATGAAGGACTATGATATAGATATCTGGTACGACCCTAGATAGGAAAATGTGGTCGTAGATGCCCTAAGTCGTAAAATGCACACTCGTCAACCCTCATCACTAGAGAGTCACGAGTACAAGCGGGTTTCAAGCGAGCTGACATAGTTGGAGTAACTTAGGGAGTCATACCACAGATGGCTCGACTCACAGTGCATCCCACACTTAGAAAAAAGATTATTGAATCTGAATAAGAGGACCCCCAATCTAAATAAGATACTGAGTCAGCTAACAATGAGACCAGTGGATAACTTTTCCAAGTCATCAGATGGTTGGTTTCTAGGTCAAAGACGGCTTTGTGTACTAGCTGTCGAAGAATTAAGAAATGAAATATTGATTGAAGTACACAACTCGCCATTCTCTCTGCATCGAGGCGGTAACAAGATGTACGAAGACCTAAAACAACACTTCTTGTAGCAGATTATAAGTAAAAGGATATAGCAAAATTTGTGAGTAAATTCCTAGTGTGCCAACAAGTAAAAGCTCATTGTCAAAAAACGGCAGGACTATTGTAACCTCTAAGTATACTGGAGTGGATGTGGAAAAATATCGCTATGGACTCCATAGTGGGCTTACTCAGGACATTAAAGGGCTATACAATAATCTGGGTAATTATCAATAGATTGACAAAGTCGGCACACTTCCTACCGAGCAAAACTACATACACAATAGAAAAATGGGCTCAACTATATGTGAAAGAAATCATGAGGTGGTATTTCCAATATCGATAGAGTCGGATCGAGACCCCTGCTTTACATTGGCATTTTGACATGGACTCAAGAAAGTGTTGGGTGCTCGCATCGACTTCAGCACTGACTTTCACCCTCAAATAGATGGTCAAATGGAGCGGTTGAATCAAATGTTAGAAGATACGCTATGAGCATGTGTTATGGACTACCAAGCTACATATGATGAAATTCTCGTACAATAGTAGTTATTCAAGCAATTATCAGGATGGCACTGTTCGAAGCGTTATATGGTAAATAGTGTTGATCCCTGCTGTACTGGAGTGAAGTAGGCGAGCGGGCACTAGTGGAACCCGAGTTAGTTCGTATTATGAATGAGGCCATACAAAAAATTAGAACAAGGATGTGCACCATGCAAAGCAGACAAAAGAGCTATACATATGTAAGGCATAGGAACGTTGTATTTGAGGTAGGGTACATGGTATTCTAGAGAGTGGCTCCTATGAAGCGTGTTTTGAGGTTTGGACGTAACGGTAAGCTAAGTCCTCGTTTTATCGAACCTTTCGAAATCCTAGAGAAAATTGGTATGGTAGCGTATAAGTTGGTCTTACCACCCTCCCTCTCAAGCGTACACGATGTATTCCATGTATCCAAGCTAAGCAAATACATGAGGGATCCTACGCACGTGATTGTCTATAAACCTCTTCAAATTGACAAAGACTTAAGTGATGAAAAAAAATTAGTTAAAATCTAGCTGCGAAGTGAAGGTCTTACGCATAGGAATATTTTCTTTGGAAAAGTATTTTGGCGAAACCCCCAAATAGAGGAAGCCACATGGGAGAAAGAGGATAAAATAAGACAAAAGTACCTTGAGTTAATCGAAGAGTTTGAGACTTTTGAGGACGAAAGTTCATTTTAGGTGTAGATAATGTAATGACAACAACAATTAAATAAAATTCAGCGTGATCGTTAGAGACTCGCGAGAATTCCAATGAGCGCAGGAATTATCTTTCCCACCTCGACCACTACCTCCCCCGGCTCCACGGCATGCCAAACACGAAGACAAATCGACCCTCAACCTTCATAGAATGCAACCTACAACAAAATCTAAAAGGAAAACAAGATAGGGAGAGAGTTTGAAAGTTCTCCTCCTAGAAAAAATTGAGGAGATCCGACGTTGAAACGACCAACCCACACCAGGAAAAGAACCATCGACAACTGCACTTACACGAAAGGTATGCTTTTAACGCTTTCGCAACATTGTGCTTCCTCGAAAATGATATTTGAGTTTTGGGTTCTGTGTATTATAGGTATCTACCCGTCTTGAAACCTCATGGGAGTGAAAAGGAGGGGCCAATAGAAAGCATAAAAGGAAAAACAACAAGAAACAGACGTTGGAGCATAGTTTTCATAGGAGAGAGAACTATTTTTGTGTTTTTCGAAGAAGTCGAGTAAGGAAGACGAAGTCCGTGGACTTCGTCTTCCTTACTCGACTTCTTCGAAAAACACAAAAATAGCGGGTCGAATCTGGATCGGGTAACATAACTAATAACTCATTACCTAACCATTTTTGCACTCGGCCCAGACCTACACTTGAGGCCCAAATTAGTAAATTGAGACCCACCTGCAACATCTCGGCCTAATAACCAATTTTCCCTCAGCCCACCTACAGCGCCCAAAGTTCCACGACCCATAAATCGCAAGCCCAACCTACGAACCGCGACCCGCACGGTTGCAGCAACCCGTGCCTCTACCCAACTTGACTTGCACACGCGTCAGTGCCCCGCTGCGCCACATTTCACACTTCCAACAAAACTTCTCCTAGGCTTACACAACTCAAACAGCTCGGCTCAGCTCCGCAGCTCAAAATGTAGTCCCTCAGCTCGGTAAAGAAAAATAGCCCAGTTTCCACCATTCTGACAATCCCGAAGCTGAATTTGATCTTGTTTAAGGCACTTAAGGTCAGAATGGATATTCTTATAGAAAATGAAAACCTGTGACACTTAGAGCAATTTCGAGGGACGAGAAGCGAACATACTCAAATTTAGGGAAAATGCCAGCTAAGGCCAACCAAGTAAGTGGCCCTACACTCAGTTTAATTATAATTATATGATGAATGATGACATGTCCAATTGTCTGCTTAGAATAGTCGCTCTAGGAAAATAGATTGATATGATAAAGATCTCACTACTACTTTCTTTTATATAATATTTCTAAGTTTATGACATTGTTTTATGAAAATGTTTGTAAATATTTATGCATAAAAAGTTACTTTATATATACTTTAGCGACTTTAGATCCCTAGAGTACTAGGGTCGTTACAATTCTTAACATTAATTTGTTATCTTATGTAAAAATATGATAAAATATATCTAGATATAATACCTGATAACCGCTAGGGATTTACATAACCGCTAGGGATTTATCTAACACCAGATACCCTCGAAATTTAAATTGTTATAATCTCAGCTTCATCATGACTTGATCACCAGCTTGAAACTCCGATGCTCTTCGTTTGCAGTCTGCCCACTTCTTCATTCTTCTGGAGGGTTTCTCTAAGTACGTTCGTGCTATTTCGGAGGTTTGCTTCCACTCTTTGGTGAAGTTGTACGCTTGAGGGCTTCAGTGGTTGTCTGTCGCATACTATTTCAAAAGGGGTTTTCCCAGTTGACGAGCTTTGTTGACAATTAAAGCTAAATTGAGCAACATCGAGCATATGAACCCAATTCTTCTGTCACGCATCGATAAAATGACGTAAGAACTCCTCAAGAATACTATTGAACCTTTCTGTTTGTCCATCAGTTTGGGGGTGATAACTCGAAGAGACGTTTAGGCTCGACCCCAATAGCTTGAATAATTCAGTCCAAAAGGTCCTTATGAATCTCCAATCACGATCGTTGACAATGCTGGTGGGAATGCCCACCAACTTGACTACGTGTGTCTGAAAAATAATTATGCGATCGTTTCAGTCGAGCATGTCGGGACAGGACTAGTAGAGGTTCTAGTAGTTCCACAATTTTGTTTCGTTCAACCTTGTATTGTTGGCAGATAAGACAGGTCTTTGTGAACTGTATCGCATTGTCGTGGAGGTTCGACCAATAGTAAACCTTTTTTGGAGGGTATAGGTTCTCTGCCACTTGTTGTGGCCCGCCCATGTGTGTTGTGGCATTCTTTTAGTAGGAGTCTCCTCAAGTTCCCCGAACAAGGGACGTAGAGACAATTTCCTTTGGTGAAGAGTAAATTGTCTTCGACCCAAAACTGGCGAGTCTTCCCCTCTCTGGCTAACTGCATGATGGCCTAAGCAATCGGGCTTTTGGCTAGATGTTCCTCGATACTTTCCCGTATTGTTCCACTCAACTTACTTGCTTGTAGATGAGCTAACATGCACAGAGCTGCATGCTCGCTCTTTCGACTTAGAGCGTCTGCAGCTTGGTTTGCTTTACCTGGGCTGTGTTCGAATTGGAAGTCAAATTCAGCCACGCATTCCTGCCAATGCGCTTGCTTCGACGATAACTTGGGTTGATTAAAGAAGTGACATATGGAGCTTATAAGAAATAGTTAAAATAATAATAATAATAAATAAATAAATAAATTTAAATTTAAATTTAAAAAAAAAAACAGTCTTCCCCCATTTTTCTCCACTAACCTCTTATCCATTCCAACAATTATTTCTCCTCAACCCATCCTTATGCCACAAAGTAACAGTTACTCGACAAAAAAACACAATAATTGTCAGATTAAAAAAAAATGAGAATGGACTTTACCCCGTTGAGATTCACTATAGATTTACGTGTGAAAATAGATCTGATCAATAAGGTATATATTAAATCTTCATTTTTTTATCCTATTTTTTTTACAGAAATCACAACGAATTATAGTTAGATTTTCATTGAATTATTACAATGGTCTAGCTTTGAGTTAGAAACTAAATGTAATTCATTTATACGATTCTAGTACATCACGTAAGATTAGTAATATTAGATTAAATTTTTATTTGTAGCCAAAGAATATATTAAAGATAGAATGACCCAGAAAACTTCTGAATAAGAAATAATGAGATAAAGAAAGATTTGGAAATAGAGATCCACTAGAAATTTGAAATACATGATAACGGAATTAAAAGGCAACAGATAAAAAAAAAAAGAAGATTACGGAATTAAAAACCACAAACTAAATATAAAGGGAAAGGTAAATACAGAGGGTAAAGACAGAGTAGTAAAGCCGAGAATAACTTGAAATAGCTATATCTACTTTCTTATACAACAGTAACCATGAAAAATAAGATTTTTAATAAAAATATAATTATAGATATATAACATTTCAAGACTTTGTACAATGGACCTAAAGTAGAGAAATAATGTTGTAAAGTTCAAACCTGAAACTGATGTCATGGGCTCATATAGGTTGACTCGGATTTCAAAGGACGGAATCGAATTTTCATTAAAGATATATTCGTAACAACAACTTAAGCTAGCCAGGTAAGTGACCTTACTATCGGCATGGTTATATTTGATGTTGACACGTACCCCGTGGTTCTGCACGTGTCAAATATATTGATATGTGTGAATTGTTTGTGGATCGATATGCTTCTTATATGTTATTTATATGTTATAATATGTGAATTATATGATAATAATTACGGCACGATGTGTTCAAGGATATGTTTGAGATAGGATGGATACGAGAAGGATGCACAAAATGAAATGTAACGATAGGAGTAAAATACGTTCATGAAACGTTAAGGTTAGGTTACATATCGGAGTGATGTGGATAAGAGAGATTGATGGAAGAATACGGTTAGGTTACGGGTAGAAAGAGATAGGTTTGTGATAGATTTATAGAACGATAATGTTAGGATTGATAGAACGATAGCGTTAGGTTACACTTAGGCTATCGGCGACGGACACGCGGCCACTGAAACGGGAGGACACGCGTCGAGCAACTGGTGGAGAGACGCGTCTAGCATCTTCGCTGACACGCGTTCGACGATTGACCCAAAAACCCGACCTGCGCTCGGTGAAGATACCCGACGACCCGCAGTCCAACTCGAAAGCTACCGCTAGTCCCTGTACGACACGTGTCACACCCAGAAAATTCGAGGGGTAAGTCTATGTCCGCTAGGGTTCAAAATGCGCCTCTGCCTGCGTTGACCGCGCGTATGCCATGCGCATGGAGCCTGCGCATGGGTAAGTGTGCAGGCACGTGAGTGTCCTGTTTTCACCCGTTTTTCGTCTCGATTCCAGTGCTAATCCTATTTTACTGTGAACTAGGTGTCTGAATAGATAGTTTGTAATTTTGGACTCCGTTACAACTGTAATCAAGCTCGGGAAGGCACGTTACTTACTTGTAAGTAACCACATGAATTTAGGAAGTAATACTTGTAGGGTGCGCTCGATTTTGCATACATACTAGAGCAGATTATCCGTGGGTGGCTAGATCTAATGATCCCTTGTACTTAGGGAATTAAAAATATATTTGTTGGACTTACTGCCTTGATGAGATTTCACACTTGATTTCGGTATGCTTGTTGGTCTATCTTACTACTGCTTTTATTTGTTCATACTATGTTGTCGGATGGGAGAGTTTGTGTATCTGCGCTCCGGGTGTTGATGGATGTTACCACCCTGCTGAGCTTGTACGATTGTATGCATTGTTAATCATACATAAACTTCTGTTGAATAATTTGTGTATTTACGCTCCGGGTATTAAGGGATGTTACCGCCCCGTTGAGCTTGTATGATTCTATGCATTGTTAATTATACATGAACTTCCGTTGAATAATTTGTGTATATGGGCTCCGGGTGTCGATGGATATTACAGCCCCGTTGAGCTTGTATGATCAAATGCATTGTTAATCATACATAAACTCCTGTTGAATGATTGTGTGAACTTATGATATGATTGATAAGTTGTAGTGTTGCGCTACGCATTGATGATGTTAATATAACACATGCGGAAACAATTTGAATCTTAGGCACTTTTAGAACATCAATTATAGTAAATAACTAGCATGTTCATAAGTATTAAAACTTAATGAATTTGAATACTAACTTTTTGTAGTTCAAATTTCTTTTTCCTCACGAACCATTTTCAAACCACCACTAGTGTCTTCTCCACTATCCTCCGGCCTTAGAACGGGATTGTGGAATCCGGTGAGTGACTAAACTTGGGAGGGATTTAGTATATATGAAGAGAGAGCTTGTGAGAATTTTTTCAAGGTCTTTTTCAAGGAAGAAGACCTTCCATGTATCATAATCACTCTATTTAAAGAGTCATGTTTGCATATTCATGCAAATTTGAGATCACCAAATTTTGACACTCAAAATTCCACTCAAATGTTTGGGATTATGAATTTTGACACTCAAAATTCCACTCAAATGTTTGGAATTATGTGGCAAGCATCCATGTTTGAGTTAACCAAATTTTGACACTCAACATTTTAACTTTTTTTTCATTTTAATTCAACATTGAATAATTAATTTCAAATTAAAGTAACATTAAAGGATTAATTAAACTATTTAATTAATATTTAATATTAATTAAAATGTCAATCCCAATCAATTCTGACACATAATTGATTAAGATATTTAAATATTATTTAAATATCTCAAAATCTCTCTTTTTGTTTAATTCGTAAATAAAACAAAAATGCAGTTAAATATATAGTATATATGTAGCGCATATTCCCTAATTTGAATTCGAACACTTCGAACTCACTCGTCAAACTGTTCTATAGTTTAGTCCGATATGAGCTAGCAGAGGGACCTAATGGACCTATAGATCATGGGCTCCAACGATCCAAGATTAACTGGTTAAACTTATTAACCTTGTTAACCAACGTTCGTTAATTACTAGGACACTCCACTATAGCCTAGTAGTTGTACTCCCTCACTATAGATATATTTCTGTTCATTTGATATAACCATGATTAATAAGTCGATCCTTCATAGGTTGTTCGTAACTAGAGCTGGGTCAATTAACCGTTTTACCCCTAAAGTTACTTCTTGTTCCTTATGTGCCACTGATCCTCTTATGAACAATTGGTTTGTGGTCCAACAAGTAAACCAAATCCCTCTCAGGCCAATGAGTGGGTGGGACCCCTTGTTCAAGACCTAGAGTTAGTACTTAAGGGAACTACCTCTCTTCTATCCCTAAAAGTGGGTAGGAGTGAATTTCATCTTGCACCCCACGTCCCCAGTTATTCACACAGTCTTACCCCTGAAATGGGAGGCCTATTGAGTCGGCGAACTCGAGCCACTCTCACCCATGCAAATTTAAGGATAATTTCGAATGAACAGAAGTTCATGGTTAGCTCAGGATTAAGATCAAGTTACCTAGGTCATCGAATGAAAAGAAAATCAGTCTCAACAGTAAACGACATTATAAAGAGAGAGTGATTTTCTTCATGGTCCGATCTTATGCAATACTAATTGCATAGGACGCCCCCACTCACATGTCTCCACATGTACAATTTAGTGATCACATTGTTTATATCATATACAAAAGTGGGCCGCATCCATAGTGTCCCCAGAATAAGGTACTCAGCCTTATCCTTATACTATAGATCATTTTGACTATATACTTGAACTTGATCCACTTTTACGTCTCTACATATAGTTCAAGTAATCATACTATAGTCAGAGTGTTCTTAGTTTATTAGATTTAGATTAATGATCGTAAAGTTCACTTTATTCAATAACAATCTTTACTGAATAAACATCAATAATAACTTTAAATACTTTTTTCTTCTTTGAAATTTTCCTTCAACTAAATTGATCCTTTTAATGTTACTATGAGCTGACCCTATTGATTATAAGTTGCAATGATATAAATTAATTAAATATATTCTTTAATTAATCAACTTTGTTCATTAACTATAGGTCACTCTATTGTAGACCTATTGTTGAAATCTTATATATGGTAGAACAAATTTTGACCCCATTGTAGACCTATCTTATGCCTTAAGTGCCACTAACTCTCTCATGAACAATTTATTTATGATCCAACCATTAACTAAGTCTCTAGGGTCGGTGAGAGAGTATAGAATACACTTAGGATTAAGATTGAGTCGCATATGGTCATCCTATAAAATATTAATTTTCTCGATTAATCAATTTGTAGAGAGTGATAAAATATTTTCGTGGTCCGATCTTATACAAACTCTCTGCAGTATATGCACACGTGTCAACATAAACGATTTAGGTATAATCATTTGTAACAATTACAAACTGAGTCGTATCAATTATGTTATCAGAATGAGGGACCAAACCTTATCCATATACGACCCTTTAGGTTATTCTTAAACATGCTCCTGTTGTATGTCAATCATATATTGTTTAAGATTACATCAATGATCTAAGACTTTTCATACCATGGATAATATTAAATTTTAAATAAAATAATCAAATTTATTGTTAAAATTAAACAATTAGTTACAAGGCTTCATGGCATAAATCTCTATACTCTCCATGTCCAAGATATTTCGACATTGTCCCACTTTTTATGTTACCCTAGTTTACCTTAGTGGCCTAGATCATAGATTGTAGTGGCATGGTATCCACTTATCCTAACACCTTTTCTTAGTGTGCCTTTCCTTATACGAACTTTGAGAAGGGTCGATCTCAGTCAAGGCTCTACCTGCTCTACCACCTCGTCAAGTACCACTTTAGGTTTTAAGGTACATAATTTATTATCATGCAATAGAATCTAAGTTATTAGGTGTTGTAACCAATTTTAACCTGGTTGGATCATAAGACGTAACTAACATATGCAAATAATTCACATAAGGAGTGAGATCATGGCTACTAACCTTACAACTTACACACCTTGTCAAGGCGAGGTGAGCTTAAGTCAAGTTGCAAGGTGTCACGGTCATGCTTGTCCAAGGCGTGTTGCTTACGGTCGCGTGTCAAATGTCCCAATGATACTTTTCCAGAACGTATTGTCACAACCGCATGCCAGTTCCAAACCTCTTTACTTGCTTTCATGTTAGATAGACACTTACTATTCTTTTTGTGTTAGTATTGGGGACATGACATGTCAACAAAATCATGTCTACACTCGCCAGGGATAAAATGCTCCAAAATGTACTATAGTCTGATGAAACTAGTCGTCAATTCTTCCTAATCGGGTTGTATGTTATCAAAGTTGTAATTGTTACTTATTTTCTTTTAGTATATAACATTTTTTTCTTCCCAAAAAAAAATTAAAAAAAAAATTCTATGCATTTTCTCACTTACATTTTCTAAAACACTTTCTTTCAAACATGACCAAGGCTTGATCAAACGTTTGAATTGTCTACAACTTACGATTTTCATACTATTGTGTTAAGAATGAGAAATAGAAAATAGGATACAAGCTAGCAACTCATACGTATAAATGAAGAAAATAAAAAAAAAAATTAAATACTGAGAATAAAATAAAATATACAGTAAATCAAATCATAAATAAAGAATATTAAGATATAATATCTAAGATATATTCTCTAAATAATATATACTCTAAACATTATGTCTCAATACTCCCTCCCAAGTTGGAGAGTATATGTCAATCACACCCAATTTGTCTTTCAAAAAATCAAATTGATGTCTTCCTAAAGCTTTAGTGAAAATATCTGTCAATTGTATTTTAGTCGAAACATAACACAGTTTGATGATTCCAGCTTGTAATTTTTCTCGAACTATATGACAATCTATTTCAATGTGTTTCGTACGTTCGTGAAAAACTGGATTGGCTGCTATGTGTAATGCTGCTTGATTATCACAGTATAATAATGCTGGTTCGAACAGTGAAACTTTCAAGTCTTGGAGAATGTATCTTAACCAAGTTAACTCTAAACAAGTATTTGTCATAGCTAGATACTCGACTTCTGCTGATGATCTGGACACATTGGTTTGTTTTTTAGACTTCCAAGAAATAATTGAATTTCCAAGGAAAATGCAGAACCCAGAAATAGACCGTTTGGAAATTCGACAACCACCCTAGTCTGAATCGCAATATGCTTGTAATCTCAAGTTATTTTCAGATGGTAGTAGAAGTCCTTGACCAGGAGTACCTTTAATATATCTCAGAACTCGAAGAACTGCCTCCCAATGTGGTTTTCTTGGTTCATGCATAAATTGATTAAGCATACGAACTAAATACACTATGTTAGACCTAACAACAGTTAAATATATTAATCTGCCAACCAACCATTTATATTTACTTGGATCAATCAACTTTTCTCCTTCGGTTGAAGAATGTTTCAGATTTTGCTCTATAGGAAATTTTTCTTGACGTGCTCCTATAAGACCTGTGTCTTGAAGAATGTCTAGAGCATACTTCCTTTGAGACATAAAGATTCCTTTTCTAGACCTAGAAAATTCAATACCTAGGAAATATTTCAAATGATCAATATACATGACACGTGCAAAGGCCACTAGACACGTGCCATCATACATAAGATAATTCTTCCGACCGAGCCGACAGTAGAGCCACTTATTTGATTTGCCTAGGTCAAAGCTACTATCACCTAGTTTAACACTGATTTTTTTAATTAAATTTTACCTAAGGAGCTCCACAATTATAAATTAACATTCTACATAAAAATTGGCTCACCTAATTTGACATAAAATAATTTAAACTTACCCCTGATAATTTAAACTAGACCAAAGCTACATGAAATAGTTTAAATTTACTCCTAATAATTTAAACTATACCAAAAGTAACTAAAAGATAGTCATACTAATCTTAAACGCTTTCAAATTGTTGAAACTAGTAGGAAATGGTTCGAGCCTATAAGACCCAAGCTGGATTAGTCAAAATGCAGGCCTGGAGTCGTCAAAAAATATATTCTTTGATAGGCTTCGTACTATTAAAGTGGGATGATAGAATAGAGTAAGAAACCTCTCTTTTATAGTAGAGACAAACTCCCCACTTCTCAAATGTTAATTTCCTTTCTTTTTCTAATTTTTTGGTTATCACATAAAGACTCAAAATAAATTAGTTAAGAAATTTCTTTTCGACCCGATAAACTGACATTTGAAGTGAATTCAAAGAGTGATTTAGAGCAAAACTCCCCATGAACTTGAAGATATTAGGTTGGAATGGAGTGAGTTCAAATTCGTAGTCTAACGGGTCGTCGTGGGTGTTGCAAAACAAGCATCCAACATCAATTAAATGTTGCATCGTCACCTTTCACAAACCATAGATGTCTCAATCTATATCGATCAAGCCCCTAATGGCAAACCACCGACGCACAATAAATTGCATACCACGAATGTTCCATTTGACATGTCGTGTTCGCTAGCATGAGTAGCAATGCTAGTATGGGTTATGGTGTTGAGCGTTGAAGATGAAGGTGATTAGAGAGGCACGACGTTGCTAGAATTACATATAAGCCGACATTACAGAGAAAGAAGTTTTCTATAATAAATTGTTGAAGATTATGGAGAGGAGAAGTCTCACGTCAACCAATTAAAAAAGATACCCATATCACGAATTTGTACGCAAACGAATATCAACTAAAATTTTGAAATGTAATATTTAAAAAAAAAAAACTCAAAATTAAAGTATTTTCTTTCTTATTTATATTATTTTATCTTGTTTTATAAGAGAGTGAAAAAAAAACATAATTAAAAATTAATAATTTTAATAAAATATAAAATAAAATGAAGTAGACATGGGCCCCACCTTCCATTACCCATTACGTTAAAAAGTCTGCCCATAATTATAGGCTTATAGTTAATAATTCCTTTCGTTAATCATAATGGACGGTGGACGGTCGTGGGACCCACCACGTTTATTTTTCTTTTTTATTTAATTTTCGTCAATCCCTTCGACGCCGTTAATGATCAATTATTTCAAATAATTAACTTTATTATAATTATTATTAATTTAGACGCCTAATCTCTTTGGATTATCTTAAAATCGAGTATTAATTCCCTGGCTTGCCCCTTTTAAATTATATAGTTTAATTATAAGATATTAAAGCACATTTTCTTCCGTTACTATATGGTCAACATTACCTGTGACAAAAAATAATAATAGTGTATCTTCGTGACCGCATTAGACACGTGTTCGTGGATTGAGTTGCGTCAAGTTGAGACATTTTGTCGACCCTAATCAATAGTTCGAATTATAAATTTTTCAACCTAAATAATCATTATTAAGTAATGAACCTATTCATGAATTGGTTGAAGTGGTTGGTGTCATTTATTGAAATTTATATTTTTAATAAAAGTAAAATGTCGGTAGGTAAAACATCTAACTAAGTTTTTCAATTCAATTTTAGTATATATTTTGAAAAATTACCTTTCAAACAGTTAAAAATTGTAACGATCCTAAATTTTTACTTATCTAGAGTCGCTACCGTCATCATTGTCTTACTCATATGCAAAATGAAACTTCATCCTAAAATATAAACTTCATCTTAAAATACTGTCATGAACTTATGTGTTTAAAAACATTTTAAAACGACATAATACTAAGATAAATAAATAAATGTAAAAAATTTAAAACACTCTATTCTAACCTAAGTCTAAGAAAATAAATACGAGTACCCTATGCATGTGTCATGGTTTTGGATTGTAATGTCATGGTCAGCTATACGAGGATGTCTTATTTTTACTTAAAATAGAAGTAGCACACGATTTGAATATTTTAAATAAATATTTCCTAAGTGACCCCACTATTGGAGAAAATGCAAACACATGCAGCTTATGATTTAGGGACCTATCATTAAAAATCGTCATAGGAGTAGCCTCCAGCCTAGACAAAATTGGATGTGTAGTACTTCTCTACACACGACCCACACATGCGAGCTTAGGTCCCCAGGTGGTTCGCACTCCCCTAGACTCATCATATTCGAGCTTGCTGTCTGTAGCAACATCTGGATATTAGTAGACCTCTGAGTGTCATGCGAGGCATGACCATCATTATCATCATAGCATACGTGTTCGTACTCATCATCATAAATGGGGAAGTATCTCGATGTATATGAACACACTAAATGCATGAGGTCTATATAGTTTTTATCTTCAAATCATTTTTATGACACAATTTTATGCACGGTTCACATATTATTCTAAATAATATGCACGCATTAGCATACATTCATCATCATTAACATTAACTAGGGTTGTGTCTTTGAAAACTTGTCGTCGTAATGCATCATGTCATTTAATACATGCACATCATCTTAATATCGAACACCATCATATTAAGTCATTTTATCATCATATGTCTCACATCATCTTATTATTATTCATCATCATCATGTCAACATCATGTACATCATCACATCATCACATCATTTATCTAACATCATCAAGTCATCATATAACATCATCACATCATCATCTAACGTCATCACATCATCACATCATTTCCTAATGTCATCAAGTCATCATCTAACATCATCAAGTCATCATATATCATCATCACATCATCACATCATCATCTAACGCCATCACATCATCATATAACATCATCACATCATTATCTAACGTCATCAAGTCATCATATAACATCATCATATCATCATATAACATCATCACATCATCATCTAACGTCATCACATTATCATATAACATTATCACATCATCATATAATATAAAGCATAAATGACACATGCAAAGGTCAGTGAGCACATGTTATCATACATAAGAAAGGTCTTCCAGCAGAGTCGATAGTAAGGTCACTTACTTGGCTGGCTTAGGCCGAAACTACTACGACTACTTGATGTTAGCTTAACATTACTCTCTGAAATTCAATCCTACTGAAGTAGTTTAACAATCATAAGTTAGAATTCTACGATTGGAATTAACTCACCTAGTTTTGCATAAAATAATTTAAATTTACATTAAACTAACTAAAAAGTCATCAAACTAGAAAGGGTCCGAGCGTATCAAACCCAAACTGGATCAGCAATGATAGTCTTGAGCCATCAGAAAGTGTACTCCTTTGACCAATGTGGGACAATCTATTTTCCTCTTTTTTTTTCTTTTTTTTTTTAATTTCAATATTTCAAGTTATTACAAAAAAATATTTTTAAGAGCGGTTGGAAAATAAATAATTATAAAAATAATAAATAAATAAATATATATACTGAGTTGAGTTTGATTGAGCTTTTAAAAACCGTACCTTTGAATTTATGAAAGTCAACTTACTTTGGGCGAAATTAATGTTTTAAAATCTAGTGTATATCATAATAAATGAGTAATTAAATATTGAGTTGATAAACAAAATATTAAATTAATTTTTAATAAATTTTTATATTTCAACTTTCAATAAATGAATTTTCAAAATTGGTGTGGTTTAAATTATTGACCTTTAAAATTTTCTAATACATTTCTTTAAACTCTAAAAAATAGCATTTCATACAACTCCAAATATATATATATATATATATAATATTTATACTTGGAATATAAATAATGGTATAAATACTAAATATCTTAGCAATATACATTATATAAATATTTTATATATTAACAACGTTTCTGTCACTTATATCTATTAACAATGTACACAATATATACTTAAAAATTGTATAAATATTTTATATATTAACCATATACCTAATATAAATGAAGTTTATTTTGTATATTAAAAGTCATTTCTACGCTAAAAATCAACTTCTTATCACATATAGCATCAATTTAATTTCTTGACCGTTAGCATGCCGCTTGCGTCTCGGTCGGGCTAGTTATGTGCAGCTCCAAGCTATTTTTTTTTTTTTTTTTTGGCTCTCCTCAGTTCAACTAGGTTTAAATGGCTCTATTCTTTCAACTCGGTTTCACCATTTTGGATATTTCTAGATTAATTTTTGATATAATTAATAACGTTCGAGGTTAGTAAGACTCATGTACGACCAATTTAATATATTTAGAACCAATTTGGGAATATGTTTAAGTTTAATCTCTTCTATATATGAGGAGTCTTTTGCTCTCACAAACCACATAACAAGACTCATAGATTCCTTCAATGTATGTTGTTGGGGCCTTAGGTGAGTGTTTAGGTCATGATTAAAAATTGAACTTGTGAGATCCCACCATTTCACATTGGTTGAAGAGGAAAACGAAACACCTCTTATAAGGTGTGAAAACCTTTCTCTAGCATACGTGTTTTAAAAATCTTGAGGGGAAGTCTGAAAGAGAAAGCCCAAAGAGGAAAATATCTTCTAGCGGTGGGTCTGAGCCGTTACATATGGTATCAGAGCCAGACACTGGGTGATGTGCCAACGAGAAGGTTGTTCCCCCGATGGGGGTAGAAACAAGGCGGTGTGCCAGTAAGGATGCTGTCCCTAAAGGAGGATGAGGATGGATTTGTTGGGGGCTCCACTACACTAGGCGATGTGCCAGCGAGGAGGTTGTTCTCCTAAGGGGGTAGACAAGAGGTGGTGCGCTAGTAAAAGGGGATGAATTTGGTGGGGGTTCCACAACCCCATGCGATGTGCCAGCGAAAAGGTTGTTCTCCCTAGGGGGGTAGACACGAGATAGTGTGTCAGTAAAAGGGGGATGAATTTGGTGGGAGTCCAACATCAATTACAGAAATGAACGAGTGCTAGCAAGGATGCTGAGCCCTGAAAGGGAGTGGATTGTGAGATCCCACAATCCCACGTTACAAAACTAACATTAAACTATGCTGAAAATGCATTAGAAGAGTAAAAGATTGTGTTCTCTGGACAACGTTAAAGGAAAGGAAGCTAAAGCAATAAAGTCTTACACTTCATGTTCTCTTTGACTCAACTCTTTTTCTTAAAGAGGATCAAAAGAATGTGTTTTATTTTAAAGAAATTTTAAAGAAATAGAGGGGGTGTAGCTCATATGGTAGAGCGCTTGCTTCGCATGCAAGAGGCACGGGGTTCAATTCCCCGCACCTCCATTTTTTTTTATATCATATGATGGCGAGTGCCTAATTGAATTGATCGGGTCATTTATTTCAAAGAAATAGAGGGGTGTAGCTCATATGTGAAAGTGCTTGCTTTGCATGTGAGAGACACAAGGATCAATTCCTTGCAACTCCATTTTTATATATATTTTAGATATCTCATATGTGGTAGAACGTGCATGCAGAGGCACAAAGGGTATACTATACTAGTATATGATGGTGTATGAGATATGATGATGTATGATGATGTATGAACAGTGTCGTATAATGTCGTATACTATGATGATGTATGATGATATGCATACTATGATAATGGTGTATGAGTTATGATGTTTGAGTTATGGTATATGATGATGTGCGTGCTATGATAATGTATGAGTTATGATAATGCATGTGATTTAGTAGTGATTTTTGTTGAGTTATTGTAGCAACTCTTAAAATTTTTTAATAAAATAATAAATAAACCAAAATCAGTTAATTAATTAATAAAAATGCCTTTTGTTATTATAAGGTATATCTCATATCTCATTTTCTTTTATTCTATTGTTTAAATTTTAGTTAGCAATTTACCTGTCAGTAAATCACATAGGTTAACTTGGATTTCATAGGATAGAATCGAACTTTCATTAAGGATAAATTAGTGACAATAGCTTAAGTCAATTAGGTAAGTGGTCTTACTATCGACATAGTTAGAAATTGAGTTTGTATGATGACACATGCCCCGTGGTTTCTACACATGCCATATGCTTGATATGTATAAAATGCTTATAAAATGATGTGATGCGTTTGACGATATGTTTGAGATATGATATATGTTATAATATGATATGTGAATGATATGATATATGTTATGGTACAATGTGTTTGACGATATGTTTGAGATACGATATGTGAATGATATATATATGATATGATATGATATGATATGATATGATATGATATGTGAATGATATGATATATGTTACGGTACAATATGTTTGACGATACGACGCTTAGTGTGATATGCTTTATGATATGCTATGTATATAGTATGACATGATACGTTGGGAGACACGATATGCTTATGATATGATACACGTGACATGATAAGATGTATGATATGCATGACATACAATAAGATATTTCGACATGATACACAACCCTGAAATTACATGAAAAGTTATGATAATGATATGATATGAATGAAAACGCTAGAGGGGTTGTCCTACATGATAATGAAAAAGGAAAAATGTTGGGATCTCATACATCATTGTGTGTACATGCATCAGGGAATACCTCATTTTTACGGTGGTACGAACGCATGGTTACCATAATGATATGATGGTTAGGCAGGAAAACGATCATTATGTTTAACCTAATGTTGTGACGGTCACTATTCCTAAACGGGTGTCTGACATCAACAACTAGCAGAGAATTCTAAACCAATCTAATCTAAAAATTTATGGTTGAATTGGATTCATTATTTAATAAAGATTTTTTTAATCGAAAAATTTACCACTCGCACAATAGAGTTAAATTTAAAAAAGATATATTAAAAAGTAGTGAATAATCTTGAAATCACAAAGTTTAATAGAGTTGTAGTCAATGACTATGAAGCTTGAATTCATTAATTGAGGTCCTACTTGACCTTATGTTCAGTCCTTACACGTACATCACATCGACTATTCAAATAGTTCCGTTCATACCTATCAAATTTTTTGGCTTCATATTTCTTAACATAAATTTATATAAAATTATTAGTTTCAAAGTGTTACGCTCACATATTTTTTAAATTTTAAAGCATGGGTATTCATAAGTTAAGTTTGATCGAGTTTGAACATTCTTTGGACCGAATTCAATGGTTAAGATACTTTGGAACATTATTTAAAGTAGGAGTGTTTAAATGGGTTGAGTTGGAATAATCTTTTCAACTAACTTCAAATTTTTGAGTTAATTGAATTGATATCGAATATCACAAATACAGCTCGCAACTTAACCTAACCTAACTCTCTATTTTGTTTTTTTTATTGTCAAGTTGTTTCTTTATTTTCTATTTTTTTTTAAGTCACTCTTATCCATATTATATAGTAACTTAATATTAAAATCTCATAAAATTCAAATATCAAATATATGTTACTGAGTCTCGAAAGGAGTGGACATGAGACGATATGCCAACAAGGATGTTGGGTTCTAAGAGGTGGATTTGGTGAGGTCTCAGAAAGGAACGAGTGTCACATCGATTGTGAGATGTCATATCGGTCTGAGAGGAGAACAAAACATCTTTTATAGGGGTGCAAAAATCTTTGACTAATAAGACTCATTTTGAAAAGCTTGGGCGGTTCATATAAGTCATACTTCTCATTAACATCACTTAGTTTATGGAGTCACATAAATAGTGTGTGTTTGAGTCAGCGTTGACGCTACGGTAAGAGAGGAGAGAGAATGATCGGTGTGGCATTGATGGTTGGTGTGGTGTTTCTCACTCTGTAATGCGTGTTTGGATATTTGCTCATTTGTTATCATCTTTCCTTTTTCTTCTCTCTTTTTACTCCTTCCTTGGATGTATTCGATTCAATGAATGCACAGGCAAGAAGAAAGAAGAACACCTCGTCTTTGATTATTATCTCACGTTTCTTCGTTTTTTCAATCGTGCTTGGAAGCTCCATGTCCAGGTAGGTATTCGGTATTTGATTCTACTCTCCGATTCCTATTTTTGCTTTCGTCTTTTCAGCTTTTTTTTGTTTCATGTGTTGCTGCAGTTTTTGAAGTTGAAAAATGGTGTTTATGGCAGGAAGGAGGTTTTGGAACTTGAATAATTGAAATTTTCGGATTCAGAAGCTTAACGCTTAACTAGGTCCGTTCCGGAAAGTACCAAATCCATTGGTTTTGATAAATTAAGAGATCTGAGAATCAGTATTCCAAGTATTGGAATCGATCGTGTTGATTGATCTCTAACATTGAGTTTTAGGGCTGTAAAATCGAACAATCGGCTTAGTTCTGATTTGCTCGATGTTCTTCTTCTGAATACGATCATGGAGAATAGTTCCAAAGAAATATCGTTAGAGAAGCAGAAAAGCTTTAAAGGATTGATGGAGAAGCAGAAGAGCTTTCGGATGGTTATGGAGAGGCAACTAAGTTTCATGGGCGGCGAGAGGAAGAAAGCCAAGGAATCGCCAGGCAAGCGTGGGGATTCACCGCTTCACTTAGCAGCACGAGGTGGAAATTTAGCGAAAGTCAAAGAGATTCTTCAGCATTGTGAGGATAAAAACGGGTCAAATTGTTTATTGTCAAAGCAGAATCAAGAAGGTGAGACTCCTCTTTATGCAGCCGCTGAAAATGGGCATGACCTCGTCGTTGCAGAGATGTCGAAATATTTGGACCTTGAGACTGCATTTATGGCTGCCAGGAATGGATTTGATGCCTTCCACGTTGCTGCAAAGCATGGCCATCGCAGTATGAACCTCTATCACATTCAATCATAATAACAAGCATTAATAATATCAATGACTTCAGGGATGCCAATTGCTTGATAAATGTCTGTTTACGTAGCTGTTCTTTTATCAACTGCTAAATAGTCTTTGGCTTTATGATTGATTCATCAAATAGCCCTTTACTCCGTTTGTTTTCTTAAATTGAAAAAGTATATATGTTCTTTTGGTTGATTATGGAACCAGCAAGGTGCCTTTTGTTGAGGATTGTTGGGAGGGAGGCCCACGTTAGCTAATTTAGAGAATGATCATGAGTTTATAAGGAATACATCTCCATTGGTACGAGGCTTTTTGGAGAAGCCCAAAACAAAGCGTTATTGACTCGAAATTTCCTAAACAAATAGGGTTTGGATGTAATTCGGCTATTGAATTTTTGCATATAATTACCTGTACCTCTCTCTTTTGGGATTTGCTTTTTTGACTTTTCACCAAAGTTGTATCAACTTTTCAAATTTATCAAATGGAAAGCTGAAATGATAAATGGAGAATCACCAGATAGATATCTTCTTCCTTAGGACATTTTCCTTGATAGAATTTTTCTGCTGTTTTCCTTATAGTTTCATCTCTTTTTAATGTAATTTGATTGAATAAATATTGCAGAGGTGTTGCAGGAACTTCTTGATGTATTCCCCAACTTGGCCATGACCACAGACTCGGTCAACTCAACCGCTTTGCATACGGCAGCTATGCAGGGGCACCTTGATGTGGTAACTCTCCTCCTCGAAACGGACTCAGAACTTACTATGATAGCTCGAAACAATGGTAAGACCGTCCTTCACTCAGCTGCCAGGATGGGCCATGTTGAAGTCGTAAAATTGTTAGTAACCAAGGACCCAAGCCTCGGTTTTCGAACTGACAAAAAGGGCCAAACCCCATTGCACATGGCTGTAAAAGGGCAGAACGAGAGGATTGTGATGGAGTTACTAAGACCTGATCCTTCAGTTTTGACTCTGGAAGATAACAAGGGAAATACTGCGTTACACATTGCTGTATCGAAGAGACGAACTGAGGTCAACAATCTATCTTGTTTATGTTTATACTTGCAATAAGTGTTCAATTCATGCTAATTTTGCTTCATAACTTTGATATGGCATGATACTTGCTACACATGACGCTTGATTTAATGAGGCAATTATCCTACCATGTGTTGTCAACATAATTGGGTTCTCTGAGATTAAGTTTAGCAATAGGTAATTATCGTGTTTGGTGTCTCGTAATATTTTTTAACCAATTACTTGGATAGATGGGGGTTGAATCTTGATCAACTTCAATTTCTAGTCGTGGACCAAACCACGACGAGAAAACGTGCAAGATGAGACTTCGGGACTTAAATGCCACCCAAGTTGGAAAAGGACAAAGGCACAACAGAGAATTCATATCCTCCAAAAGTTTTGCACAACATTCCCTAGTTTGGACTCCAACCTGAGAGTTTAAAACTTTGATGACACCAACAGTGTTGATTTCTGCACACATACACTAACAACCAAGGAAAAAGATCTAAACCTTCTTTGAGACTTTCAACTTCAAATGTTTAGCCAGAAAAAGAGATTGAGGTCGAGAAGAGAAGGCCAAATGAGATAGCAAGGATCTAACGAGAGAATCGTAAAAGATTAAAAGAACAATGACAATAATGTTACCTGTACTTATAATTAAGGTAAAGAGAGATGCAAAACCCATTTAGTCAAACAGAAATGTTCTTTCTAAGCAAGTTCCAAATACCAAGACTGCCTTTGTTCATTTCTTTCCACATTTTATCACGAGGCAAGCCTTTTTCAGACATTCCCACAAAAAATTGTTCACCAGTTTCTCCTTCTTGCTACGAACATAGGAACCCGAAATATTGACAAGAAATAGTGAGAAACTGAAGACTTGGCCTACCTTTTATAGACTAGAAGGTCTTATAAAAACTATTCCTACAACTTTTTCGACATCAGTTTCCAAACATAGGCTCCTGGGATTTTGATCAAGTTGAAGGCCCAAACAACTTATAGGTAGCTGGGCGATTACACGCTTAAAGTCTTACTTTCCGTGCTGTAAACCTTATCATCCTTAAGACACTGAAGTTAGGAACATTTGTATGTAATACTACTATAATACTTGAGACCATCCTCCCAAAGTTGCAGTGGACCTACATTAAGGCACCTATATGACTCGATTTTCCTTTAACGATTGAAGATTATATTTTCCATAAATTGCATGTTGCGTTTTGTAATTGATCTGATTGATCCTAAATATTCTCAGTCGTGGCCCGTTCTCTTCCTTTAAAAGCCTTCTTTTGAGATCATCCACTGCCAAGGTCAAAAGAAATGACTTCCTCATGTTAACATGATTGATAATTAGTCAATAGCCATTCGAGTACACGAGCACTTGTTTGTGGATGCCTCCCGCTGCAAAGGCTCCTTGGTAAAGGATCATTGTAGAGGGAACTACCAATCTCTTATCTAGCTTTATGAATTATGTTATACAGTCCTTTGAAACAGAAAAAGGGAAAATAGACTTATACAGATTGGTCCTGAGGCTACTAATGGGCTGAAATTCTTCACATTAACTGCTTTGTCTCATAAGACTATAAAAGTCTTGTTAGATGATGACTAAAAAACTTCCCCCATAAAGTTTCGAAGAACTCTAAAACCTCTCCCAATTGCTCGAATAAAAAGAAAATGAAAGACCATCAGTGTAATGGCTCAAGCTTACCGCTAGTAAATATTGTCTTCTTTAGACTTTCTCTTTTGGGCTTCCCTTCAAAGTTTTTAAAACGTGTGTGCTAGAGAGAGGTTTCCACACCCTTGTAAAGAAGGTTACATTCTCCTCCCCAACTGATATGAGAACTCACAATCAGGACCCGTACATAAGACCCTTTTAATTTGGTGTACTGGGCAAGCTATTAAACTCTTAATTGAATGCCACGGAAGATTATCTTGAAAGGGTCTCATCTCCTTAGCTAGGGCATACGAAGAAGAGAAAAAACTAGCAATTTCCCTTTCTAACTCCTCTTAAGCATTTTCTATTGTATATCAAGTTTAATGTTGAGGTTCATGTTGTATATCTAAATTTGCCTGATTTCGAGATGTTTATATTGTTGCAGAATATTCGTTGCCTAATATCTGTTAATGGTATCAACATCAATGCCATCAACAAGAATGGAGATACCCCACTAGACATTGTGGAAAAATTTGGATCTTCAGAACTTGTAACCATCTTGAAGGAAGTAGGGGCAGTCAATTCCAAAGACCAGGGAAAACCCCCAAGTGCAGCCAAGCAACTTAAGCAAACAGTTAGTGACATAAAGCATGATGTTGAATCCCAACTACAGCAGACCCGCCAAACTGGTTTTCGGGTTCATAGAATCGCTAAAAGGTTGAAGAAACTTCACATTAGTGGCCTCAATAATGCCATAAACTCTGCAACGGTTGTGGCTGTTCTCATTGCTACTGTTGCTTTCGCTGCCATATTCACCATACCCGGCCAGTTTGTCGAGCAGGAAACGAAGGGTCTTACTCTGGGACAAGCACATATCGCTACAAACGCAGCTTTCATCGTTTTCATAATCTCCGACAGCTTGGCGTTGTTCATTTCCCTGGCAGTTGTAGTTGTCCAGACATCCGTGGTCGTGATTGAACAGAAAGCAAAGAGACAGCTTGTTTTTGTGATTAACAAGCTCATGTGGTTGGCTTGTCTCTTCATTTCAGTTGCCTTCATTTCAATCACATATGTAGTTGTTGGCTCAAACCACAAGTGGCTTGCCATTAGTGCAACCGTGATCGGTAGCACAATAATGCTTACAACAATTGGCTCGATGTGCTATTGCGTCGTTCAACACAGGATGGAGGAGTCGAAATTGAGAAGTATTAAGCGAGGCGAGAGCAGATCTCGTTCTTATTCCATGTCTGTCGTAGCATCCGAATCGGAGTTGTTGAATAACGAATACAAAAGGATGTACGCTCTTTAAGATGATCGATTGCTGCTCATACAATTAATCAATAGGTGCCAGTCTTCAACAGCTATGAAGCTGAAGACATGCAACTAGGAACATGGATTATGATGCTTTAGCATCATGGTCAAAGAAAAGCATAGCATTGAGGATAATAAATGCTAGAAATTTGATGCAGATGATATCCAGATATTAGAAGAGTATGGTAACAGATCAGTTATGAATATGTATATGCATATTGACCATTGCAAGATGATGATGGTGTTGAGACCGGTGTCGTAGCTGGTCCATGTATTTGGCACAAGTACACGGTTGTATTGGGTGCTGCAAGTGATCGATACCCCGTCGTCACATACTCGGTTTGTAGATATTCCGTTGAATCTTCATACCATCCCATCTCGTACTGGTTTTATTGATGTCTAAATATTTTCCAGTAATGCTTTGGATGCCTGAATATCACTTTTCACAACAGGGAGCATTTTTTTTCTTCCCTATTATTTTGGTTTCTTTTTAAAATTGTTTGTTCCTGTTTTGATTTAGGCTTATTTATGTTCTATTGATCAGCTGATCAATAAGCAAATAACAGGGAACTTGTGGGGGAAATTTTGAGCTTAAAAAACTGATCTCTCTCTCTATCAAACACCCTCTTTGAGCCCATCGTGCTGCTAGACGATTACAACGGGCTGCTAGACGATTACCACGCCCTTGCCTTGGGTCTACATGTAAGGTATTAACAGAAGAATGACTAAATCAGAAACATAACAATTTTAAGTAATGATCTGGTTAAGTCGAACTTGACTTTTATAGCTTTACAAAATAATAAGAGAAATAGAAACTAAACCATAAACTAAATAGCTAGCTAATACTCTAACCATTCCAGAAGAAACGATCTTTATTTAACCGTTTTTTACGCAATCAAATTCTTCCAACACTACATTCAGGTAGTTGTGTAGCCACCTAAACCGCGTGCATAGTCACTTCCCATTGATCATTGAAAGACGCTAGACCGTCCCCTGTCATGACCCATGTAAGCAATCATTATGCGGACGAACTATTTTGGTCATTCTATTTTCGTTCTTTTTTGTTTATCATTGTTAACCAAGTTTTGGATTGCCCACTTGTTTTGGCCTCAGATTCACGAATTCGAAGGTTTTAGTGCATTTTGTAGCAAGAGCTAATGACATTTGAGCAGATTTTCAGTGTGTAACTACATTTGAATCTCTTCTTGAACTTGCTATGGGTTTTGGGTTATAAGCTTTGGTTTTACTTGTGCTTAGGTTTGGACGATTGGTTGAGGTTGAGAGACTAAATTTTGACTAGAATAGTAGTTTGGTTGAGGGTAAAATTGTTAAAGTAGTTTTTTGTTTCAAAATTTTGGCATTAGTTTTAAGATTTTGTTTTAGGTTTGAATTCAAAAAAATGCATATCCTTCGCCTGCGCGCAATAACTCTACCAGGCGTGGTGTTGGTATGCAAGCGAAGCGCTATTGGCGGCAATAAATAGCTCACTGAGCGATAGATTGATTCTCCCTACCTCTGAAAGCAGAAGGAAGGCAATGCCTCTATTGTTCCAGAGAAAAGGATCGTGGCGCACCAGAACCATGACATCCAGCAGTAACATCGTTGTTATGTCGTGCATGTACTTGTTAAGTTCTTTGAAAAAATCAGTTATGGGATCTCATGCATGAATGTACATGACATGTATTATCATGACAAATATGTTGACAATAACCCATCTATTATTATAAGACACACAAGGGAGACTTGATTTGGTACCATTCAAAATTCAATTGACACCACTAGCTGGGTACCAATTTCTATTAGTTATTATTTTTATACGTGAGACCTCAGCTGTGACCATTTCAATTTTTCGTACATACAATCATAATTTATTTATACGTGTTTATATGCATGTGCATGGTCCGTGTGTAATGAAAGTAATATACACCTTGTCACTAATTTTTTGTATGCATATAATCATGATTTATTTATACATGTTCCCCTTTGCAAAAGCGCATGCATGTCCATGGTTAAATTTAGAAACTATGAATGTTCATCTAGTGGGTTTATATGCATGTGCATGGCAGTGTGTATGAAAGTAATATACACCTAAATTTTAGGAAAAAAGAAGTATATCCTTAAAATAGTTCAAAAACAGCCCAAGGAACATCTTTCAAATGAGTAAAATTAATGTCAAAATCAAAGATACAGCTAAAGGTTTAATTCTATCCAAAACTAATTTGAAAGTTTCCCCCACAAGAACAATATAGCAACAAGCAGTTCAGAGTTGGGGGAATTAAGATAGATATCCACCAAAGCATGGCTGGCTCTAGTTCTAAGGACACAACGAACTAAGAACAACTAAAGCATTTATGGGTCCTCAATGTTCAAGATGGAAAACATATTCGGTCAAGCGCTGCAATTTACTGGAATCTAACTTCTGCTCTCTCCCAATTTCTTGTTTCTTCACAGTCAACATTTCAGAAGCAACATCAACAATCCATCCTCGCCTTGTTACATCTGCAAATACAAAACACCCCTTATTGTTTGTAAACTAGCCACAAGGGAAACACCTAACGTACATCATCCAATTAACATAACCATTTCAAAACCAGCTTACTTACAGGAACACTTTTGTCATACAACAAATTATTTGACCATTATTATCTCGAACTACAAAACAGCACTCGTTTGCGAGAAAAAACAGGCCAATATCGAGATAATTTAAGTAATAATGGTCTTGCTATACAAAGTCTTGCATCAATGGACAGGTTCGCGGGTCAATGTTTTTACCCACCGATCGGTAGCAGCTGGGTTTCTCCCCAAATCAAAAGCAAAATGGTCTGTCTCCCGAGTGGTGGGTTGGCAGTGGTGCATGCTATGTACTTGGTGACAATTTTCTCTACTACTCTTGATTGTAGCATTATAATTTAGGCTCTCATCTTGATGAAAATCACATAAAAAAGGAGGGTCGTCTTATTAATGAAAAATCAACCTAAATACAGCTACAGGTACACGTATTTATAGGCATTGAATAGACATAACATCCTTAACAGCTCCAACAGCTACAAATAACCAATTAAGAGCGACATCCAAAAGCTGCTAGAACTCGTAACAAACAGCTTAAACATAAAGAACTAGCTTATGATGTCTAGCTTAAACAAATAGAAAAAATGGCTCATAAACCCCTACGTCACAGCTTCTTAGGATACGACTTCGATGCCAAAGAAATCCTAACAAATTTAGTAACATCCTAAGGTGGTTTACACTTACCAAGTCTTCAACTTTACATTTAAGAACTTTAGCAAAGAACTGGAAGTGGGAGATAGGAACTCTACGGGGAGGAGGTTTTACTTCTGGTCCAGGATATAGTCATCAAAATCAAAAACACATCTGGAACTCCAGGTACGAAAAATGCTTAACTTATTACTACGATACTACTTTAAAGACTTATACCGAAATTGCTGGAGTTTTTTCCTCTCCATATGACAAAATCTTTGCACCTAACTTTCCCAAAACATCTGTACTTCTTCAGGGAGACTAAAACATGTCTTTGAAACAATCACTAAAGGAAAGATAAGAGATTGGCTATGGAAGACTTGTGTCGTTGTGGCTCTATTAAACACGCTGCCTTTTAAGATCCAACCAAAAGCAAATCAAAAGATTTACTTTCAATGGAGATCAAGCATTTTGTAAAGACCATAGAGTAGGTAGCAGATAAGACACGATTAGACAAAAACACAGCTGACTAGGAACAAGGATGGAGAGGACATGACCAAAACTCCCTCCTTGACCCAAGACTTGTTGAGAGAATTCTTTAAAATTGCACAAAATGAAAAATGACCCTTTTTTTAATCAAGAAACAACTTTTCATTGATATAAAGGGAAATGTACAAACGATACAAACTCCCACAGGGAGTGAAAAAGAAAAAAGAACAAGAACTTACAACAATTACAATAAAATGAAAACGGCTGCGAAACAAAAAAGACCCAACATGAACCAATACTAGTAAAAGCTTGCCAAAATTCCTTCTCCAAAAGACGATCCGACAAACCAACTCAATTCCACCAAGGCCCGACATGAAGGTCAATAAAAACGAAGTTGTTGAACCAAGGAACCCATCCCTCTGGAAACCACACAACGTGCCAAAAAAAGGAATACCAAAGCACCTGAGATACTCTCAGAACTGAAACACCTAAGATACTCTGAGAACTGAAACCCCAAACTAGATAAAAACAATCGAGGAACTAATAGTAAAGAAGTTGCAACTGAAACTAAAGGAAAAGAAACCGCCTATAAAAGAAGCATTACACTCAAACTTTCAAAAAATGAAGTGACGAAATGAGACCCTATGAAACCTTGGAAAAAATTGTCCTTGAGATGTTGAAGGGATTTTACGTAATTCAAGACCACAAGCTTTAATAAAAAAGGCACATTTTCTAGGCACTAATGTAGAGGAAGAATCTTTTTATCTTTTCTTGAAATAGAAACTCAAAAGCGTGGGAAAGTGAGTCTTCAATCACCGAAAGGGATTCAACAACAAAGTTAAACTAAACAGTATTAGTATTCTGCACTGTTTAGTTTAACTTTAGATACAACAACAAAGTCATCACACCGAAATGGATGAAGAGGATTTGAAGGGCCTTTCATTGAATAGATGACACCATGCATCAAAATTGAATTTTTATGGCTACAAGGATTGTGGATTGAAGACTTTGAAGGAGCAATTGTTGTTAACTTCTAACTACCCACTTGTCTAAAAGAGGACACCAAGAGACGTGAACAATTTTGTTCAACTCAATCAAGATCCATATATTAACCTCGGTGGGTGAATGGGAAGAACTGATAGGCTCACTTTTCCAAGAATAGCACAAGGAATAAGCTGCAAAGTAACAATGTATAACCTCTTTAACCCTCAAGGGTTTTGAGAACTTGAGAGCTTTAATGGATGCATTGAAAGGGGGCTCATGAATCTCAAAAGGCACATCATAGGAAGAATGCTCGTAAAAATGGCAGGGAACTCTAAAGATTCTCAGATTCTTGATGACCATACAGACTAGACTCATTAGAAACATCAATTCTTGGTTTAGCGAATGCAATGTCACCTATTGGAACTGAAACTAGAGGATGATCAGTCACACCATTGTTCACATTAAACTCCATCTTCCATGACTAGGTGACCAAAGGGTTAGAAGGTAGTCAATATTTATTTGAATCAATGCCGACTGTGTGTATGTAGATATACATACATATATATATTTATGATATAAAATGATCAATAGATTAAGGCCCAAAGAAAAATACAACCTAGCGGCTGGGCAGGGGTTCTACAAAAACAAGGCCTTCTATCGTTAATAACTTTCCGCTATCCCAATGAAAGGTTATGAATTCCTTTAAAAGAAAGTATATTACAGTCATAAAAGTTGAGGGAAAATACAGAAGTACTTGGTTAATAAAGAAGCTTACAATTTTTGGTTTCTTCCTCATTCATTCCCAAGAAGTGAGCCGCATCATGGATGCTTATTGTAGAATATGCAGACACCAGCAACTGAAACATTCTCCTTCTGTAAAGATCTACAACATGAAAACAAAAAGTATTTTCATGTGCAAGATTCATATCATAATTTTAAAATTCTTGTTGTTTTTTGTGCAACAACTTTTCATTATTATTTTTAGTTTGATTTGTTGGATTGAAGTCTCTTTCTGTAGCTTTTTCGATCTCCTTTTATGTTGGATTTTTTTTTTTTTTTTTTTTTTTTTTTTTTTTTTTTTTTTTTTTTTTTTTTTTTTTTTTTTTTTTTTTTTTTTTTTTTTTTTTTTTTTTTTTTTTTTTTTTTTTTTTTTTTTTTTTTTTTTTTTTTTTTTTTTTAAATATGCCCTAGTCTGTTATTTCATTCTGCCCAACAAAGCTCGATTTCTTACCCAAAAAAAATTATGGTTATGTTTGGGAAGAAAATAGGAGAAAATGGCATACCAGAACTAGCCTCCGTGTTCCATCTTGAAGATGTGAGGAATAAGAAATTATCACCACAAGTGCAGACAATGTGTTATTTCTTCATAATAAGTGGAAAAGGCATCGTATTGTCAATATCGAAGGATTTTTTTCTTCTGAAGGTGCCGATGACATTAAGTGAGTCAAGAAGTAGTATGGAGAAGAGGGGTGTAGATTTTTCTAAAAAGTTTGGATTAATTTTGATTCTAATTTCAAGTGGAAGAAAAAAAAGGAGGATCTCAAAGGTCTGTGGCAGAAATTAAGTAGAAGTTATGGGGTGTTTCTCAAATCTTTTGATTGAGTTTATATAAATTTACAAGCAACTTTCATATTTCCAATGAAATGTTTTGTTGCCATGGAAAGGGAGAAAGTTAAAGAGACTTGCCTGAAAATGCAACTAATATGCCCTGAACTTCTTGACACCAATCAAATCCATGAATAGCCTCATACACGCCCCTATGGTCCTGAATCCATAGCCTTTGGGCAATTTTCCAAACGGCAACCAGTTCTGGTCGGTTTTCTTTTATAGTGGAAGGTATTGATTTCCAGAGAAATCGAGCACTATTGCTGCAAGAAACCACTAAACAGTTAACAGTCAGCTGATAATCCACAAATCCAGATAAGGAAACTCAATTTCAACCAAGAGTTTTGATACGAACACTACAAAATTTGAATGGAAGAAGAAACAAGGGAAAATGAAGGAACAAAACAAATCCAAAAACAAAGACTGAACAATGATTCTAAGATAAAATATATAAATAATTTACATAATGACCAAGGTTTTTTGAAACAAATAACTCAAAAGTAACACTATAGAGCCCTAAGAACAAGTTAACAACATAACTATATTTCTTAGACAAATCAACAGGACAGTTTTAACCATATTGTTCTTTCGTTTTAAATAGACTAAATTTTTTAGCCAATTTCCGAAACACTCCCAAGGAAAACTGAACACAAGGTTAAACTCTCACATTGATTAAGATTTCCATGGGAGGCAGTAATCAATGAAAACATTACCGAGCACATTGAAATGAGCCAAAAAGTAGAATGGCGCTTAAAATCCAGATCAAAAGACAAGAACCACAAAACATTCCGACATAACAATGTAGTGCCATAATCAATCCGCCTAAAATTTTGTTCATGATTTGAAACGAAATAATTAAGAGATCGAGGAAAATGATCTTACATGTCATCGACGTAAAGGTGGCCAAGAAAATGGATCACGTAAGGCCATTCATCCTGATAATCAACGCCCTCGGCTGCAGCCTGATCAAGTAATGTAAATTTTAACAAACCGGAGAGGAAAAATCAGGTCAGGGGAAGAAATTAAAGGTGAAGAAAATGAAAAAGTGAGAAATTCAGTTGCCTGGAGCATTAGCTCGTCGCAAATGTCAGCGATCTTTTCGTAAGATTTGAAAGCCAAAGCCTCAGTGAGACGAGCAAAATCCATGATTGTTCTCTGCCCTCTGCTCGTCTTCTCCTCTTCCCGTTCTGCTACGAATGCTCCATCTCTACTTCTTTATTAAACATATCATTTAATAATTCAGTTATTTAAATTTAAAAAGTTAAATATATATATATATATATATATGAACATTCACGCTAAATTAATAAAAATATTCCTAATATTTTTATTAATATTTTAAACTTTGGAAAAAGACACAAAAATAAATAATGAAAATTATTAATATTTTATTCTTAAAATATCATTAAACTTTTAACCGTAAAACTTTACTTCGAGATCTTTTAAAAAAAAATTAAAAAATACATTTATATTAATTTAATTTAAAGTATTTTTTTATTTCCAATTTTAAAAATATATTTTTATAGTTGAATTTGATAACATTAAAGAGGGTTATAATTTTGTAAGTTGGGACAAAAAAAATTTAAATCCCAAATCCATTAGTTTTATAATTTAATTTTAAATTTAAAAGCCCCAAAATTATCAATTTTCTATTATTGTTACTAATAATTTGAAATTATATTAAAATTTTGAAATAAAATTAGAAAATCCTTAGGAAATTTGAATTCAAAGTTATAAAATCTCATGGGTTTAAGATTGAATTTGAATTAGTTCAAGGGTATTTTTGGTAATTTGTCACTTTTCAAATATTTTGTTATTAATTTTTTTTTTCTCTTTTTAATTCTTTAACCTTTCATAAAATCCATTCTAAATAAAAGTAACCTAAGACATGTGACCACATTAGTTGGGAACCAAGATGAGTGAGATGCACCCTTGCGTTGAGAGGATTTGGTACTGGGTAGAAGCATGACTTGACTTTGTGTAGAGGCAAGTCATTTGGGTCGCAGATGATTGAACATGCACGCGCAGGCGACAAGGGTGGCGGAACAAGCTTGGACTTTACACAAGTTGTGTTCGGTGGGTAAAAACAAATCTCGCCTAAGGTCTGACAAAGTCACAACAATAGGCAAAAAATGTATATGTATCATACAACCGTGTCACACAGTTGAAATAGTATGACTATGTCACATTACATATCATTTAGAAGTATTATGCATCATACAACATGTAAGTCACAACAAGATTCATAATATAACATAAACATCTCATAAACTAACTTTAAATATAACATATCATAACATAAGGTAACATAACATAGCATAACCTAAGTCATAACATAACATAATACACGTCATCCAGTCATAAAATACGGCACGTGCACGGGGCTAGAGCACGTGTCATTCATACTTTATTCAATTCATCCAACTAAACCAATAGCAAGATCATTTACTTGGTTGGCCTAAGCGGAAATCACTAGCTCTCTTCATACCCGCTTAAAGTTGCTCCTTGAAATATAATTCTAACTAAGCAGTCCCAAAGAGTTACATGTTTAATAAAAAATATTTCAAATAAAACAAAGAAAAAATTAAAATATGCTAACTTATAGTCTACGAAATTAAATACAACTAGCTTATGCATGTGTCATGGCCTTCTAAATTGCGATGTTACCCTTAGGAATAGAGGAGGATTGTTGTAATAGCCGAAAAATAAATAAATTAATTAATTAATTAAAAAGAAAAAGAATGGTCCCAGGTATCTGTCACCTCTCCCAATTATCTCTCCTCAACCAATTTTGAGAAAACAAAAATGTCAGATTTACTTTGAGTAGAATGAAAATGGCATATCAACTCGGTTTCTAAGAATAAAGATTACATAATAGAGAATATTCAAAGACTCTACTCCGGTAAAGTTTCTAATGTTCGCATGAAGTTTAACACGTAGATACTGTAAAATGTAGAGAATTGAATCTGAAATTAATATCATGGATTCGCATAGGTTGACTACGATATCAAGGACAAAATCAAACTTTCATAAATATAAATATAAATTGGTGACATCAGCCTAAGCTAATCAAATAAGGACCTTACTCTAGGATTAGCTAGACATTGTATGAGTTATGATGATGTATGAGTTGTATTGTATGATGTTGTATACTAGTATATGATGACGGTGAAACGTGAAAACACCCCATCCCATTCCGACCTCAATATGGGCCTGCATTCTCCTTTTCAATTAGTAAAAAAAAAAAGGGCGATTATGACTTACTTGATCTGCTTTATGTACTTTATGACGATATGATGAGTATGATGATTGCATGACATTTGTCTTAATATATTGATGTTTTCTATATTAACCATGTTATATGATGATGAGTTTCATATTGCATCATGTGGATAGACCGACATAGGACACAATCCTAAGAGCATGAAAATGATATTAATATGAATATCCAACAAGCATGTGTTACTTAATGTAACAAAGAAATGAGACTAGAGAGTCGTGTTAGAAGAGACGATAAGATGGAATTTATAGGGACCTCATGCATATTATATGTTCATAAGCATATAAATACTTTCCTAGAGACGATGAGTGTGGACGCGCACAATATGATGATGATGATGTTCATGGGGAGCATGGCACTATGGGGTTCCGTTGAACTCCGAACGTCGCTACAAATTAGCTTGACTAGAGGGTGTGCGAGTCCCCTGGGGATTCACACTCGCACTTGTGGATCGTATGTAGGGAAGTACTACACATCCAATTTGTCCGAGACTGAAGTCCAACCCTAGTGAATAAAGATAGGTCCCAAGAGCATGATTGTATGTGTTTGCATTTGCATGGCCCCCCTATAGTGGGGTCACTTATTGAGCATTCTTCGAAATACTTAGGCCGTATGCTACATCATTTTTCAGGTAAAGGCAAGGTGCACATGTACGGAGGATGGCGGCATCGCGAATAGAGATTGTGACACGTGCATAGGGTAGACTCATAATTAAATTCCTAGTCTTATATTAGAATGGGTTGTTTTGCATTTTATTATTTTAAATTATTTTGTTTTTTTTTATTTTTTTCTAAATTTCAGTATTTCGTATTGAAACACGTAAGACCTAGAGAAGAGGATATTTTAAATGTTCTCGATATTTATATTATAGATGATGTTTTCTTGTAAGAGATATATTTCCGCATTAGAGATGAGCATGAAACGTTTTTAACGACTTTAAATCCGTAAAAATTTAGAATCGTTACACTTGATAAGGAATCTTAATCATGGATTTAGATTTAAGAAGGTTTTATTATATTTTTTTAAGTTCTAGAGAATTTCTTCTATGATAAGTTACCCTTTTTAGCTTCGTTGTTGAGAGTAGGTGTACATGGTCCAAGTTGGGTTAGGTTGGGTTGAGGAATTTTTTTGACCCAACCAAAAGTTCGATTCAGTTGGATTGGTAACCCAACCCAACTCGAAAATTTTCACAACCCAACCCAACCTAACCCTCTATTTTTGGGTTGGATTCCGTTGTCAACTTAAAAAAATTAAAAAGTTTTATTTATCCCCAACTCATAATTATTCAATAGAATTTTAGATAAAATATATTAAAAATTTACGAATATACACTCATCAATCTATAATTATTAAAAAAAAAATCATCAATAATAACAAGAGAAAATTGTAACATCTTAACATAATTCAACATTACTATAGAACTAAATATCAATCCTTCTTTAGAATTGATTACTCTAGAAGCAAGGAAAATAAAAAACAAAAAAATGATCCGTTTAACGAACTTTTATTTAAAATAATTTAAATAATGTGTTTAAAAATAGTATTAAAAATAGTATAGAGGGAAGAAAAATGAAAACAATAGGAGTCGAACCTAGAATACTCTTAAAAGCCCGAATTACAACTCTACCAAACCTACAAATACACTTTATTTCTTAGCGTATATAATTTAAAACTTTTATCGCTTCGGGTCCAACCTGATGCTTTTGTCCTTTGTACCTGAAACCGAATCAAATCATTTCGGGTTCAAGATAAATAACCCAACCCTTATCGGGTCGGGTTGGTTTGGGTTGTCAGGTTGCCGGGTTGGATGTACACCCTTAATTGAGAGCTAAGCTTTTACTTCCAAAATCGTGTGTTTAGAAGTTGCATGCTAGAGTCATTTAAGTGGTATTGATCAAATCTCTTGTGAAAGTAATTTGAATCATGATTTTAGAAACAAGTTTTCTTTACTCTTAATCTTGATCATCAAGGTAATCCGTTCCAAAGTTTTCCTTGGGTTGATTCCATATCACTTGCCTTCACCTAAAATATAAAAGTAGCACGTGACTCGAGTATTTTAAGAAATACTCACTAAGTGGCCCTACTATTGGGGTTAGATGCAAGCACATACAATCACGAGTGGGACCTATAATTTAAATTCGTATTCCCTTGAGCGACTATCCTAAACAAGTCGTTGTATGTATATTTACTATTCTACATATTGTCCATACCTACGAATATGGACCCACCAGTCAGTTCGCACACTTCTTGAGCCCTTTTCCTGGTTGGGCTAACATTCTCTGGTGCTCTCGTTGGACACTCGATAGGACCATCGTAGTATTATGATAAACATAATGATCATTTTTTTTTCCTAATGTACACGTCCGTACCCATCGTAAACTGAAAAAAATTTCGATGCATGAGGCCCCAACATTTATCATTTATTAAATCATGTAAATCAACCCCTTCCATCTTTCTTCATATCATATCATTTTACAATATAAGCTTTAAGACATGTAACGGGGTTGAATACCATATCATTCATATTATACATCGTATTATGTCATATCATGTACATAACATGTTTTTCAACATACTATATTCTATCATGCACGTATTATATCATAAACATATCAAAACATGTATTATATTGTCAAACGTATTACACCAAAACATATATCATATCATCAGCACATCGTATCATAACACGTGTCATAACATTAATATATCATATTATAGTCCTATCATATAATAGTCATATCATTTCATAACCATTTCACACATATGAAACATATGGCACGTGCAGAACCACAGGACACGTGTTATCATACAAACATAAACTTCTGACCATGTCGATAGTAAGATCACTTACGTAATTAGTTTAAGCTGGTATCACCAATTTATCCGGAATGAAAGTGCGATTTTGTGTCAAACATTTTTCTAGTCAACTTAAAATTTTAGATGGTTCATATTATTTAAAATCCCAAAAATAAAACCACATCTTTTATATCCTACCCATTTAATTATCTCAAACATTTTTATAGGTTAAATTTATAATAAGGGTATTATTATTAATTTAGTGATTTTGATATTTTAAAAGTTAAATAAAATAAAATAAAATAATATTTTATGTATAAAATAAAATAAAAAAAAAAAAAAAAAAAAAAAAAAA
>NW_019272048.1:2628070-2640409 GCF_002738345.1 Cucurbita maxima | reverse complement strand
AAAAAAAAAAAAAAAAAAAAAAAAAAAAAAAAAAAACAAACGACCGACTTATTCCTCTTTATATTGCTTTATAAGCAATCGAGTATGATGCGTCTTGCCTCCGTCTATTACTTACCCTTCGTCTCACTGTCAACGGACGTGCTCTCTAATGCCGAAATCAACTTCCTCCTGCAAAAATCGAAGATTCCGGACTTCCGTCTTCTCCGATTCTGAAATCGACGTCGCAATACAGCTTCTTCATCTAAGCGAAGACTCCGATTACCTCGCCAACCCCATCGCCTCCTCTACCAGTTGCAGCGATGACAAATCAGTCGCCTCCGCCACCAGCGCCACCAACGCCGCTGGAATGGAAGACGATGGAAGCCACAGCAGCATCCGCCGCGGAGCCACTCTTGTGCCTACAACCTCTCTGATAGAAGACATCTTCGAGGAAATCGGAGACAGTTCGAATCGGAGGCGGAGGAAGCGGCGGTCGCGTTCGGTTTACGAGATTTACAAATTGACGAAGCCTTTTATCTCCGTGAAATAAATTGATGAAGAATCGCGGAGTGGAAATCGAATATGTATCTCTCTAACCTTTCGTTCGCTAATTTTCCTGAATCGAAACCTAACTCTGTGTTTGTGTTTGTGCATATTTGTGTATGTAAAGTTAGAAATCGTTTTGAGCACTTTTCTGCCTTTTTTGCGTGCTATATAACGCTCTATTTAGCTTTTTCGTTGCTGGTTCACTGGAAGATGTGCAGAAGATATATTGTGTGCGATCATTGCTTGTGTTCTTAAACTCCTTTTCCTGTGAAGTTTTTGTTAAGATGAACACATTAGCGATCAATTGAAGATTTGATTGAATGCTTGAATTTGATTTGGAAAATCAACTATAGCATTATCATTACCCGGTTATCGCTACGTTTGGTTTTCTCCGCCCTACCTTCCTCACTTCCTCGCTTTACGCCCTTTTCTTTTTCCATTGACGGTTTCCGATTCAGTGCCCCTCGGTCCATAGAGGACTTCCTCTTGCTCTTTTTTTCTCTTGGTGAACAAGGAATTTGTGGATAAAGATAAGTTTGCTGGAAGTTGCTGTAAATGACTGACTTGGTTCTTGAGTTGAAACAGATCGCTGAATATGCCCCTAAATTTGCACCACTAAATATAATATGCCCAAGAATTTAGTAGCCCAAATTTACTTTATTCCGATCGATTTACCCCTACCTTCATTTTCTATTGGTCTTATCAAAATTTTCATTTGAAGTTACTTCTAGTTATTGAAAATGAAAATGAATAATTGAATGACACTCTCTACATTCCTTTCATTATTTCAAATTTGTTATTATGGTAATCATTTTTTTCATTAATTCAAATTTGTTATTATGGTAATCATTTTTTTATAAAATTTGTGACGAATAAGATGTACTTTCTATGTTGGATGACGTAGAAATTTCATAGTTCAAAAGAATTTTTTTAAGTAAGAAGGGCACAGGTGATCATATAGCTCGAAAATGTGTCGAGCTATCTTAGAGGGAATCCTGATTCGAAATCTAAATCTAAACATAAGTGGTTAAACTTTAAAAATATAGTTTTAAAATTTTAAATTTGGCTAACATCTTTAATATATTTTTTAAAATTTTTCAAAATTTTGAAACTTGATTCATTATTTTTTTATGAGCATGGTTTAATATGTGAAATACTCATATCCTATTCTACCTAATTAATAAAAATTTAATTATGAATTAATTTTAATAGAGTCTGGTAATTAATACCTTCCTGATAGGATCCTCCTATTATTCATATTTCTATTTGTAATTAATATTGAATGGCAGGAATATTTAATTTAATATCAAAATAAATCCATTCATTAATATTTTCTAAAATTTAATTTAAACCGTTTCACCCTAATTGTTAATTATTAATTTATAAAAAACAAAGCTTAATACCTTTTGCAGTTTTCCTCAATTTAGTTAATTAAACATATTCAAAAGTGGGAGGGCCAGACAATCGAAGGTTGGTAACGCCACGTGTACGCTCTTTATTCCTCCTAGTGTACGGCTAGATCAAGGTGTTAAAATAAGATTTTAAAATAGAATGTCTGTTTGGCGTTCTATGAGAATTCATAAATGAATTACGTTATTTAATTTTAGGTAATTAATTGTTGTTAACTATTTTATTTTTATTAGGTTACATTATTAAATTAATTCATTTTTATTTATGTACCTTAGATTTTTAAATTTATTTTGTAAATAATTTTAATAAAATTGTATAAAGTTAAATATTATATATGGTGAAGTAAATTATATTAAATAAGATATATAATTTATTAATAAAAATATATATGATTGAAAAAGTGTACTCTAGAATACTTAATTAATTTTTATTAGTTAGAGTTTATTATTATTAATTTTAATTTTAATCAATTAATTATAATTTAACATAAAAACATATCTAATTAAAAAAAGAAAATAAAAAAGATAAAAGAAAAAGAAACCATACTAATTTGTTTTTATTTTTATTTTTATTTTTATTGATGTCTAATCATATTTATTTATTTATTTATTTTTTGGGGAAAAGGATGGATTTTGTAATCATGTGAGAAATGTGGGTTTTCTCTTTTACCACCCTTTATTAATTTGTTTTTATTTGTAATTTTATTTTCACTATACTTAATTAATTAATTAACTAATTAATCTGTCTTTACCAAAATTAAAATAATTAATTATTTAACTAGAGTAAATCAATAGAAATTTATTTAAAATATATATTTAATTCATATTTACAACTAAAGAAATGAATTAATTATTTTACTAAGATTATTAAATAATCATATCGAAGAATATCTTAAGTATAAGTAATTAGTTAAGTATTATTAATGTGTAACGACCTACCCGTCAGAGATATCAAGCAAAGCATGCTATTATTATAATATATTTTAAAAACTATACATTCAAAACCGCATTATAAAAAAAAGTACGACTCGAACAACATATTTTAAACTTTGCACGAGCCTATCTAAACAACTCTAAAGTCCTACAGCTCAATCTCACTGAGACCATAGTCGTGTCATTCTGTTACCATCTGAACAAAAAAAGTAATAAGAATGGGTATAAAAATACTCAATAAATAGCATGCTTGTTAGTTCTTCAATTAATTAATGACGGTAGACAACAAGAAGATGACACATGAGAGAGCGACCTTCATGTTTGTTGACACTATGTGATCCTTTGTCCATATTTGGTAAGTTCACGACTAGGAAGTAGTTGGAAACTTTCTAATTGTACCCACATAATGATCGTGAGGCACTATCTAATGTGCTCATGCTCTACTGAATCTAACGTATGGTAATGATCCTTATTGTTAGTGATGAAGTAATGTAGAAGATCGTCAAACAACCTTCTTGAAATTATCACGACGTACAAATATATGACATACTTAAAATATCATATAATGCATGCACGCCTAAATCAAATGAGTATTTGATGATTTAGTAATAATCGTGTAAATTATACTTCAAATAACCCTACAAGCAAGTCTCGCACAAATAATAATAAATAAATAAAACACCAATCTGCATCTTGTAGCCCATAAACTTAGAAAACGATACTTTTCTGTATCGGATGTTTATAATAAGTATAGATTGAGAGAGTAGTCACGATCTCTTGAACATGTTTACGACAAGCCTTATGGAATATTCGAGCCTTATGTACAATTTTTCGTCTAGCTTTCTGATTTCATCGGACCTTAGGTAAGATTTGCCTTCGTCAATGGAACATAGGTCATGTGAAAGTTCAGCTATAAGCGTGCTCGTGCGTGCATGTTTAATAGCTTGCAATCGATCTGACTTATTTCTGACCTAGGCTAAGTCATTCGGTTCAACCTTGCCTCTACTTGGGACCAAGGTCTCTCACATGTATTATTACATCTTATCGTGTCATCTTGGTCACCAACTAACATGGTCACATATCTTGATGCTTTCTCAAGTTTCGGGATGTCATAGATCATCATAGCTCACATGGACATGTTCATTGAGAACGACCTCATGTGTCTTTCATATCATCGGTGCCTCCGGAAGATCTATCCATTTGGGTTCTATTGAGGCAGGGACCCTTTCGTGTCCATGCTAAGTCATTTACGAAAATTGTATTGGATAGCGGGTGCATATTTCAACCTCCAACACATGGGCAGGGGTGCAATGTTGGCACACCCATGTCGTTCAAGATTGTTCTTGAAACACCTAATTCAAATGAAAAAATCTGACACATTTGTCTCCCAATGCTCGCCCACACTCTAATACACATATGTATCACAAGGTAGCTCGCTTAAGCAACATGATCCAGAGGTGGTGGAGAGCTGGCACCATGCCCCCCAAGGTACATGCTGAGACATTTTTGGTTTAGTAGGAGTAAACATGATTTTAACAAACGGTCATATAGTCTCATGGAGTGTCTGTCTGGTGTTCGATTGACTCCAAATTTTTCGAGTATTGATATTTCATATATATGAACTTAACTCCTGAGTTGCATGCCCAAAATCCTTTCAAAATCTTGACTTTCGAGGCTAAGGCCCGAGACCATACCTAGCTTTTATAAAGCCTATCTTTAACACTCATGTCGATATTGTTGCCTCTATCTTGCTTATACCTCATATTGGCTTTAATGCATAATTTATATGGTATGTTGGATGATGCATCGTCGTCCTCAATCACATCATGACACTTATATTGTCTCAGTTTCGCATGGTCGGCCGGTTGAGTGCCACTTCTATATTGCCACCTTGTCTTGTCTACACATGAAGGTCAAAACCTACTCTTTTCATAATATGGTTGTAAACTCCACACCAATCATATGAGTTTAACACACACTTTCGCACATGAGGTACCACATGATTTTCGTGGATATCTACTAGTTTTTTTGTTTTTGTTTTTGTTTTTTTTATGTGTGTTAAGATAATTAGTCACAACACTTCCATCTTTTACATTGTCACAACCAAATTTTTTTAGGATTCGAATCTCAGACTAGGGTGAAAAAGACGGGCAAAAGTATGTAAAATAAATATAAAAAATATTGTAAAATGTTGCGTAGTTTAAAAACAAACGGTGCCACAATTAAAAAGGTAAATCGAAATCAATTGAAACTCGTATTATTCAAAATTTATAACAAATCAGGAATGAGAAAACAAGATACAGATAGATTCTCGAGACGAATTCCTCTATGATCCTGCAACTTTTGAATGTTTCCCCCACCTTGATCGACAATCAGCAAACAATTGAAAAAGAAATTTAGAATAGAGTGAGTGTAAAAAATACCTAGTATGCAACTTCATTGCATTCAATTCTAGTAAGCCACCGAACGCTTTTCTCTAGGCTCTAGAAAGGTCGGGCCTAGCTTCTACAGCTATCTGAGCTTTTGGAAATGCCTCAAAGTTTTGAGCAATTCTCTTGTCTATGTCACAAATCCATTTTAGGTCCGGAGGTTGTTCACCCATTTTTAGCGTCACAAGTCTACTAGACAAGACAACGTAACTTGGCTCTAAGGTTAACTATCTTTTTTGTTCCTTTAACTTCGCTTCCTTCTTCACAACCATGAACGACCAGTAGCATAGGTTGAGGACCTCATCATATCTAATAGGACAATATGATATTATCTCACCTAAACATCATTTGTATAAGAGTAGTTGGTGACTCTTGGTATAGGACCATAAAGTCACACTAAATTTGGGGAAGCAACTCCGTGTGCCAACCAACTATTAAATTTAAATGTGTGGTTTCTCGTCCATCTCAGAAGAATTTACGGTAGCACAACCTTGCGTAGAAGGCCTGACGTCATTTCCGCATGCTAGTGGCACTCTCATGAGCTAAACTACTTATGTAGTCCCTACTCTCCTCTCAGGATCGATTTACGAGATCACGACCTCAATCTTTAACCAGTTTCTACACATGACAATAACTCAACTAGCCTCGTCATACCATCCAATATACGTCAAGCTCAATTGGCATCCGAGGAAATAGGAAGTACTATTAGCTCTAATTATATCGTTCACGCTGCTAGTAAGCCTGACAAATTTTCTTGGTCATCTTTAGATGTCGTGGAGGTTTACTAGGTTCTTAGGGCGTTTAGACGGTTTAAATCTTGAACTCTCATTCTTCAAGAGACTTAGGACTTGCTCCTTGAAGCTAATCTGGTTCTGGGAGCACAAGAGTCCTGGCCACTTATCGCTACTCATGCCTACTGTGCTTGGTGCACTGAATTTTTTTGATTGTGCCAACGTAAAACCGTCATAGCGCTAGTATCCTACTCTTATCTCAATGTAACCATACATGCTTAAATAGAGAGATAATGCTATCAATCACCTAGAATAAATAATCCATTCTCTAAGTATACATGCAAGTTTAATAGGGAAATAACGTTCATCAATTGCTTATAATACATAACATGTTCATCATGAAACTTAAAGATGGTGTTACAGAGAAAAGTTAGGGATTAATTTCATACCTTCTCGTGGATCGTAACCTATGTTATTCACCTCCAAAGTTTGTCGGAAATTTTTTTTCTGGTCGAAGCTCAACCCCAAAAAATCTAATTAAACAGCTATTTTTAGAGATTTTCAGAGCTCTATTTCTTCATGAAACTTCATCATTTTTCTTCCCTCCTCTCTGTAACGCACCTAATTTTTTGCCCTAAATTAAATTAGTGACGCACCGGTGCATGCCTTAAATTCAAAAATTCATAATAAACATTTTAAAATGATACCATTAATTAAAAAAAAAAAAGTTTGAAATAAAATAATCTTTTAATCCTGAAATATAAGAAAAATCTATTAACTACTAAATGTAAAACCATGCTTAGTGCTCTATCTTGACTTCTATGGACTTTCCAGCATTCACCTCATCAATGCAGTGAATTTTACCTTTACCTAGAAAATATAAGGGTAGCACGTGACTTCAGTATTTTAAGAAATAATCATAAGTCACTCCACTATTGGAGTTAGTATTGCAATCACACATGCAACCTAATCGGGACCTATTATAAAACCGTCACATGGCCTTGTACTCTTTCCAGTTTCAGACAGAGTTGGATGTGTAGTACTTCCCCACACACGGCCCACATACATATGGATCCATCAAACATGCTCATATACATACCCTTTGGGTGTGGCATGGTCGGGCTTAACACATTAGACGTCGCCGGACGCTATAGAAAAGAAAATGCCCGCATGATATTATGATGAACATAAATATCGGAGGTACGCGTCCATACTAACATAACATAACGGTGAAGTATCCCACTGCATATGACACACACATGCATGAGGCCCCCATAATTTACATTCAAAACATAGTATTAACATTATTTCCTTTTCTCATTTCATCCCTGACATATTCCATACATGCACTATGTATGCATGGTAAACATCACATAATCCCTTACATAATCTTTACATGGCACGACATAAGCATTTCATTTCAATCCTAACATGATATAATGAATTCCATCGGTTTCTCTGTTTCTCCCTCGTAGATCTGTTTTTCAGCGACCGTTTCTTCTACGAACGGCAACAAAGATGCTTACTTTGAACTTTTACGACCACTACTATCACGTCGATACTGTCTCGAAGAGGAAGAGGAAGATTTAATAAAGAGTGGGGACGGTGAGTATTTTAATAAAAAGTAATTAAGTATTAGATTATTTTATTCGTAAATCTTTTCATTATTTTATTAATAAATTATTATAATAATATAAGATTTATAAATATATTTCATTTCAATATTTAATTTTTGAAATATAAAGCGTTAAAAGTAAATTTTATTAAAATCATTTACTTGAGAATAATTATTCAGATTTATTATAAAATAAATTGAAAAAAATTAAATTAAATTTTTAATTAATTAAAAATATTTAATTTATGTGAAATTAAGTATGAAAAATGGAGCCCCACGTGCGTAAAGGAGATGGGGAAAACGTGGGAAAACACACGAATCAACATGTGTGAGGAGCCACGCGTGCATGAGCTTTTTAAAATAAATAAATAATCAAAAAATTTCACCACAAGTCATAATATGGTTTGTTTATGTTTCCATGTCATTGCCTCACACATATGTACAATGTGACCGTTAGTTGTCATGTCATCAAATGACATTCATACCCATGGTATATGCCCATATTTACTTTGTTCGAATAATTTTCTCTTCCATTTATACCCATCGAATATGTGCAGAGATATTCATTATTCATTTATACCGTACAGCGAGATAGTCATTTAAGAAAATGGAAAAAATTCTATAGGTAGGGTGGAGAATCCAATCGTTAATCCATACAGAATTAAATGGTAATTTAACGGGGACAGGGATGGAAAATGTTTAATTATCTCTAATCGGCACGATAAACATCTATATATATATTATGATCATATCTACCTTCAATCCTCTGCATCCCCAACTTTATTTGATTTATCCTTTTCGATTCACCTTTAATTTTCAAACCATTTACCTTATTTTAAAATATCAATTTCATTTGTTTGTTTTTTTGACAAGATTATCATAGCATTATTCATTTACGTACTCAATTATTATATTGATCTCGTAAACTTCTCCCAATTCGACCAGGTCCCCGTGAGTAGGACTTCGTCCATAACATAATCGGTAGATCCAAGATGTACTCCTTCAAGTAAAGGGAGTCCGAATAGATATCGGTTGTGTTTGAAAGGTTATGAATCGATTGATAAGTCCAATACCAATATCTTGATTTCGTATGCCAATGCATCGCGGGCCCATATATATATCGTCCGCTAATACACGACCAATTAATGTTTGGATAAAAATTCTTTCCGGAATCATCTTATTTTCAGGACTCACTGAAATCCCTCGGATGGTTCCACAATCGGTTCTACGTACAACAATGTGTTGAACGACTTCAACAAGTCTGCGTGTAAGATATCCAGCATCCGATGTTCGTACAACAGTATCCACAACTCCTTTACGCGCTCCGTAGCAAGAAATTATATATTCCGTTAAGGACAGCCCCTCACGTAAATTGCTTTGAATGGGTAAATCAATCATTTGTCCTTGTGGATCGGACATTAATCCTCTCATACCTACTAATTGGTGTACTTGAGATGCATTTCCTCGAGCTCCCGAAAAAGAAATTAATCCTCTCATACCTACTAATTGGTGTACTTGAGATGCATTTCCTCGAGCTCCCGAAAAAGACATTATATGGACTGGATTAAAAGGGTCAGTCATCCTAAAATTAGGATTCATTTCTTGTCCCAAATATTCACTTGTAGCATACCATATCTCAATGGACTAGCGTAATTTTTCTACTGCGTGTACGTTTCCATAATGATGGTGTTTTTCCAAAATCAAACTTTGTTGTTCAGCATCTTGGACTAGCCATCCCTTAGAAGGGATTGTTAAAAGATCATCAATTCCTAATGAAATGGATGTAGCAGTGGCCTGCTGGAACCCCAGAGTCTTTATTTGATCCAGGATGTGTGATGTATATGCCATTCCGAAGTGATCTATTAATCTGCTAATAAGTCGTTTAATGGCAGTTCCATCTATCACTTTATTGTGAAAGACCAGATCAGCCCGTTCCGCCATAAGTACCTCCATATTACGCTGAGTGGGGTTCGACAATAGGTTTGAGGTTTGAGTCAATGATTGGAAAACTTCCTTTTCTCGATCTTGATTCGCGTAGAAATTCAGGACCTATGGTCCTAGTTGAACCGGAGAGAACTAAATTCATATCGGTGTCATATAATTACTTAGCTGAGTGAGATACTAGAGGAATACGTACCATATGAGCAGGCCCGGCAAAATCCTTGTATAGCCTCTTCGATTTCTCGATAAAGAGAAATATGACCAACAGTGGTTCGAATGTATATACAAAGAATTTCTTTTTTTATACTTTTGACTATTAGATAGTACCCGTAAATCTCATGATGGGTACCCAAAGATTCATAGTGAACTTCGATAGGAGCTTCTCTTGAAGCAATAACGCGTTGATCTAGTCGCCAGCGGAGCCACAAAGGACTATCTAAATTGATTCTTTTCTGGCGATCAGCTCCAATTGCATCATAGGAATTACAAAAAAAGGGTTCTTTCGTCTATTTATAGTTATTATTGAAATTTTTTTCATTTTTATTATTTTTGCGATTACATGGATTATACCGATTTGCACAAATACCTCGGCGATTCCCGCTCGTTAATACATAGAGCCCAATAAGCATATCTTGAGTTGGTACAGAAATGGGATCCCCAATAGCTGAAGACAAGAGATTCATATGAGAAAACATAAGTAAACGCGCCTCTGCTTGAGCCTCCAACGATAAAGGTACATGAACAACCATTTGATCCCCATCAAAGTCTGCATTGAATCCCTTACAAACTAATGGATGTAAACAAATAGCACGTCCTTCCACTAAAATAGGTTGGAAGGCCTGGATGCCTAATCTATGCAAAGTGGGCGCTCTATTTAGCAATACGGGATGCCCCTGCATAACTTCCTGAAGTATTTCCCATATAATGGGTTCTTTTTCCCGAATTTTACTCTTAGCAACTCCTATGTTCGAAGCAAAATGTTGTCGAATTAGACCACGAATTAAAAATGTCTGGAAAAGCTCTATTGCGATTTCGCGAGGCAATCCACATCGATGTAATGAAAGTGAGGGACCTACAACAATCACAGAACGTCCTGAATAATCGACCCGTTTGCCAAGCAGAGTTTCCCGAAATCTTCCCTCTTTGCCTTCAGTTACATCACAAAACGACTTGTAAACCTTATTATGGCCATCCCTCATTGGTTGTCCGCGGATTCCATTATCAAGAAGTGTATCCACGGCTTCTTGTACCAATTTCTCCTGACACATTACTAATTCTCCTGGCGTAGATCTACTTGTTGTTAATAGATCAATAAGAGTATTATTCCGATAGATAACTCTTCTATAGAGTTCATTAATATCCGAGCTCATTAGTTTACCCCCATCTATCTGAATGATCGGTCTCAACTCGGGAGGAAGAACAGGTAATAGACATAAAACCATCCATTCGGGTTCTATATTTGTTCGAATAAAATGCTTAGCTAATTCCATACGTCTAACCAAAAAATCCTTTCTTCTTCCAACTTTTCGATCTTCCCATTCATTACCCGCAGGTCCCTCTTCGCCTAATTCTTTCCATTCTACCAACGAATAATCTATAATAAGTCGCAAATCCAGATCGGCTAATTGTTCTCGTATAGCACCTGCTCCGGTAGAAATTTCTCGATTTCGAAATGTATCGAAGCCTTGGGTAGTAAAAAAAAGTGGGATGCTGTATTTCCAGGATTGGATTTCATATTCGAATGAACCCCGTAATCGTAAGAAAGTAGGTTTTTTAGCTATGGGCCTAGCAAAAGAAAAATTTGGATAGGATACTATAGGATCTCCCCCTTTCAAAATCGGACGTGAAAGTTTCTTTTCATCCGGCTCAAGTAGTTACATCAAATAAAGGAGTTCCCACTTTCAAATTCTATAAAACCCCCAACTACTCTTTACTCAAGTTCTCAATTAAGACCAAACAACATTTCATGGATTGTTTTACTTTTTTATTTAAATGTTCTGAATTCTTTATTCAATATATCAATTACAACATAAAAAAAAGAAATGTGAAATTTTTGAGTAGTCTATTTCCCTTGGAATGACGAATCCCCTTAATTAAAATTAATAAGGAGTACCTTGGAATTCATAAGGGATTTACTTGTCTTTGTATCGTTCCATTCGATCTTTTAGGTCCCTACTTCACCTCGATGGTTATGCCACGATGTCCTTAAAGCCTATATGCGATGGATAGACTCCTTTAACCATGAAATATTTGCGGTTATGCCACGATGTCCTTAAAGCCTATATGCGATGGATAGACTCCTTTAACCATGAAATATTTGCTTATTTGCCACGATGTCCTTAAAGCCTATATGCGATGGATAGACTCCTTTAACCATGAAATATTTGCTTATTTTAACATAATTTCATTTCTTTCTGAAAGAAAAAGAAATGGTTAATTACACAAAAGAAATCCTTTTTTTTTTTTTTTCACGAGGTAGAACTTCAAATTCCTATTTATTACTGAATCGACCATAGACCAATTCCCCTTTTTTTGGGATGGGAGTATTGACTACACCCAAAATTCTGAGCTTCATGTTACTCCTACCAAGCAAGCCACATGTCAGATCCGGGGCATCCCAATTCGATTGAATGGGATGACAGTTTCTCATTCTGAATCTGTAAAATCAAAATTTTGATCAAATCACACCTCGCAATATACTAAGCCTTCTAATTCTTTAAGAGGTTTATCTAAAAGATTCGCGATATAACTAGGAA